>NC_057798.1:188592325-188593415 GCF_018294505.1 Triticum aestivum | reverse complement strand
AGTGAGCGTTGCGGGGTGGGGGGGGGGTTTGGATGAACAGTGAGCGGTGGCGTTGCCTCTGGATGAACAGGACACCGTGGTGTGGTGGAGGTCTGGATGAACAGTAGACGATGGAGGGGTGCCCGTGGAGGGGTGGTTGAACAGGACCCCGTGGTGTGGAGGGCTGGATGAACAGTAGACGGTGGAGGGGTTGCTGAACAGTAGCCGGTGGAGTAGTGCGCGGTGGAGGCTGGATGAATAGGAGCCCGTGGAGGCTGGAGGAGGTCGACGGTAGCCCATGGAGGCTGGAGGAGGTCGACGGTGGAGATGAACAGTATCCCGTGGAGTCCCGTTTTGCGGTACGTCACACCCCTCCCAATGAACAGGACCCCCGTTTCGATCGTAGCGCTCCAACACAAGTCCATTTCGTCCGTTTTGCGGTACGCCACACCCCTCCCGATCAACAAGACCCCCGTTTAGACCGTAGGAGGTCCGTTTTGTCCGTTTTGCGGTACGCCACACCCCTCCCGATGAACAGGATCCCGTTTCGAACATGGACGGTCGAACACAAGGCCGCTTCCTCCGTTGTGCGGTACGCCAGGCCTCGTTTCCATCGCCTGTTCTGTCCAAGCCCTCCCGATGAACACGACCATGCATTCCGTTCTGACCCAGCCGGTTGGCTCCCACGCGTTCCGTTGCCTCCCAATGAACACGACGCATTCCGTTGCCTCCCCATGAACACGACGCATTCCGTTGCCTCCCCATGAACACGACGACGATGCTGTTTCTCCGTTCCGACCCATCCATGTACACGAGCCCTGGCCGTACGTATGCGCGAGTAGGCGTTCGAGACCCTGAGACCCCGCCCGTATGTACACATACGTGGCCGTATTTTCTTTCTTGCACCCTGACCGCTGTACGTACGTGTACATGCTATGTGCGCGCCTCTACTACGACACGTGCGCACCTCTACATCCACCAGTATATATGTACGTACACGTTCGCAACCAGAATGACAACGCTACGTACGCTTCGACCAGGTGGGTCCCGACTGTCAGGCACTTCCTTGTGTGCGAAGATGTAGCTGGTGGGTCCCAGCAGTCAGGGGGGC
>NC_057798.1:187137786-187167372 GCF_018294505.1 Triticum aestivum | reverse complement strand
ATTTATCTATCTTAGGGGTGTGGGTGCGTGGGGGGGAAACATGACTTGCCCCCGCACCAAACCGTACCGAGGGGCATAGTTGTACTGACACATCTTCCTTGTATGGACTTTGCCCCATTTATCTATCTTAGGGGTGTGGGTGCGTGGGGGGGGGACAGAATAACTACAATGCGCTTGTCAAAACGAGCGCACTACCGCGTTAGCGCGAGGCCGAGACGGGGGGTGTGGGGGAGGTGTGGTCGGGGCCCGCCCTCCCCCATCCCGGCGATGCCGAGCTAGGAACGAGCCATAGCAGGCGACGATGCGGCATGCCGCGGCGTCGCATGCGGAGGTGAGTCTGTAACATGACTTGCCCCCATTATCTTATCTTTATTTTTTAGGGGAATAACCAGCACCGTTATGAATTATTTTTTCATTTGTACTTTTTTGATAATTTTTTCTGTACTTATGTGAGTTATTATTTTTACTTTAGTCGTTTGTTTTCTCCATCTATATTAATTTTTTATTTTGTATTTGATTATTTGTATTATCTTTTGTAACTGGCCAGAGATAGTGGGCTTCGCCACGGTTGTGGGCTTTAGCCGTCCGTTTTCTCCCACTCATCTTTTAACCCTCCCACTCACCTTTTAACCTCTGATCTTTCTCATTCCGCTCCTCTCCCGTCCCCAAACCGGCTCCGTCTTCATTCCCCTCTTCTTTTTCTCGGAGGGCTAGTTGCTACTCCTGTTTCGCCGCGGGAGCGTCGGCCGGAGGGTTCAACCCTAGGGGTGGAGGTCCAGGTGCTCTGTTTCGTTCCTTTTTGCTCTGCCATTGACTTTTGCTTGCGTCCTGTCATGTTGAGATTTTCCCTCTATTTCAAATCTGTTGCTCTCTTTGCTGTCCCAGGCTGCACTCGCTATGGTTCCTTTGTTGTTGAACGAACGTTTGGCGGCAGTGATACTGGATTTGCGTGGCGGATTTTGTGTTTGCTGGTAAGAGTTTTGCTTTTTCTATGGCGTGCTTCGTTTCTGAAATAGTTCAAATCCCTAATTGTTGTTCATGTGTCTCGCAGATCTGGTTCGGCAGATTTTAGGACTGTAGATTTCAATGGGTACATCATCCAGTCCGGACAAATTGAATGCAGGTGATTTTCCCTGTATTTCGGATGATGTTCTAACAGATCTAGTTTTTAGGGTGTACAGTTGTTTGCCGTATCGACTTTATAAGTTGTATGTATTTTGATATGTGTTAATTTTGTCCTGGATTGTATGGTGCGTATGGTTTTGGCAGTTGATGCAACCTGCAGACAGTTTGTAGTACTTGTCACCACATGTATTTTGAACTGTTGTCCTCACATTTTGAATAGATTGTAGTAGTAAGTGAAGAACTAGTATGGTGGTGAAAGAGTTGTGTTTTCTGAAGTTGTGTTCTGCAAGTGGTGGGTTCATATTTTGTTTTATTCAGGTGAACTTGTAGTGCTCACATAGTTGAACTGACTAATTGTTTTTGTGCTTTTTTCTAATTATGATGTTGTTGCAGATGTTGGAGTGCCGGTGCCTCCTGATTCTGAGAAATCAGAACGCTTTCAAGATCTTGTGAATGTTATTTTTGAGACACAAAATCCTCTAGAAGAACTTGCGAATGTTGCTGGTGTTTCCCTTATATTTGCTCTTTTTTTATCAGCCTTTAATACATATATATGCTTGGTTTCATTAGTTGTTCCTTTTTGTTTGTGTTTGATGGTATGCGTTTTATTTATTTTTGTGTCTGCAATGTTAATTGTGTTTTAATTTTTTATGTGTGTGGTTATGTTATTGGTTTATGCAGTTAATGACAGCCATGGTGTTCCAGAGGACATTTCTGATGTTGTTAAAGATATTAATGATGGGATGTATTCACTAAATGTTGATGATGGTGATGGCAGCTTGCAGTTGTCTGTTACTCAGTCTCAAAGTGTTGATGGCACTGAGCCTGTAACCCAAGCTGAGGATGTTCCTATGCAGTTGCAGCTCAAGGATGAAAGGATAAGAAAGAAGAAGTATGAATTCCAAAAGAGGAAGGAATTGGAACGGCGTCAAAAGGCTGCCTGTGTGCCAGAAAGTGATGTTGATGTTGCTCAAGCTCCTAAATGTGTAGGCGATGAAGGTGGTGACGCGTGTTTATCAACTGTTCATGCCAGATCTCATGGAAGTGACATGCCTGTGAAGACAAACTTGATGCAAACTCGGTTGGCGCAAGCTTTTGATCATGATGGAGTTAAGGTGAAGAAAGCTGTTTTGAAGAGGAAGTTGTCAGATCAAAATGCTGACGGCACACATAGGCGTAGCCCACGTGTGAAAGCTGGTCCCCAACCTGGTAGTAGCAAAGGTGATGCGGATAATGTTGCTGTGAAAATTGGTCCAAGCAAACTTGGTGGCTCCGTTGTTCATCGTAGTCCAGGAGGTTTGACAAATAAGAAGCCTTCTTCTTCTCCTCTTCAAGAGCGGTCTTTGTTGAAAGAAAATAACAAGCGTAAAGTTCATCCTGCAAAGGTGAACAAAGGTGGGAAGAAGCGTGTTCGTGTTGAAGCTGAAGATGCTGCATCTGAAGAAGATGATATTGAATTTGATTCAGAAGATGAATTTGCAGTGGTATGTGTTTTGTACTGCATGTGACTTGCTAGTTGTACTTGCAATGATTTTTAATTTGTGTTTGTGCTGGCATGCTGGCCAGGTGAGGCTGGTCATTGTTTTCATCAATCGAGGGGTGGTACTGATGTTGTTTTAATAGTTGAACTTGTGTAATCTCTTTTTTTACTAACATTCATATGCTTGTTTTGTTTTCTATATTCATTGTTTGCAGTGGTATGTGTTTTTGTACTGCATGTGACCTACTAGTCGTACTTGCAACTATTTAATTGTGTTTGGGCTAGTATTTGCGGCCAGGTGAGGCTGATTATTGTTTGCATCAATTGAGGGGGTGGTACTGATGTTGTTTTAATAGTTGACCTTGTGCAATCTTTTTTTTCTTTTTACTTGCATTCATTTGCTTGTTTTGTTTTCTATATTTATTTTTTAAGGTGTGGCTTTTTTGTTTTCATTTACAGCCTGTTAGCGTTAGTAGTCCGGTTAAGCCAGTGGGAGGCAATACTGGAAAAGTTGCCTTGGATGAAGGTGACCAACGGAAATTGAACTTAACTGTGCGATGTTCGTTGAGAGAGGTTGAAGATTGCGCTAAATTACTCGAGAGTCGGCATGTGGCTAGGGTTCATGCATCTGGTTTTGGTTCTATTTTCAATTGGAGGGTGAAGTCTAACATTTCCCGCCCTCTGATGGGAGTTTTGTATCTGAGGATAGATTGTGATACAATGACTCTTGACATGGGTGAGGCTAATAAGAAGCTTCGGATCACTAGTGACGGTATACAACAATTATTTGGTTTCCCTCGTGGTGGTCGTTCTGCGCCAAGGCCGTCAAAGGACGGATATGACGACGCTCTGATGAAGTTAAGATCGGAGCTTGACATTAGAAGGGACAGAGATATCAAGACAAAGGATTTGAGGAATAAGCTCAAGGTGCTCGTCAAGGATCCTAGCAAAGATGATCTTGCTCTGAAAGTGTTCTTCATGATTGTGTTTATGAAGGTTGTGTTGCCTAGTTCTGCCCCGCGTGTTTCCAGAGAGGCGGCAATGTTTGAGGGTCTCGTCTTTGAGGACATGGCTAATATGGATTATTGCCAGTTGATGGTTGATGAGCTTAGAAGGGCTGTTGCCAAGTACCAAAATGGTGATACTCTTGGGAAGGCAATCACAGGCTGTGCCATAGGGCCTGTACTAATGTACCTTGACTGCCTTACCCGTGGCAAGACCGCGGAGCCTGATATGCGAGTCCCCCGCATATGTTTCATGGATCCTGCCAAGCTTTCCGATCTGGTTGATGCAGATTTGATAAAAAAAGGCAATGCAGATCCAAAGACTTGGGTGTTTGGGAAGCTTCCGGTGAGTTTTGTTTGGTTTGTGTCTTGCAGACCTTTTTTTAATTTAGGTATAGCTATTTTTTGCTGTAGTGGACATGTGTACTATAGAGTTGTCTGTTTATATTTTGTATGGTTTAGGTATGGTTTTTTAGTACTGTTGTTTCTTGTGTGGTTGAACTGAATAACTTTGTTAAACTGGCCTGTTGGTAAATACTAACAAATTGGCAATGACAGCTAAAGTTTTTTAGTGGTGTTGATTTTAAATCTGTTAATATCATGATTTATTTTTCCCTATGTGTTTCATTGATTGATTAACTATTTTGTCCCTTTTGTTTGTAGTGGAAAACTCAAGAGGAGGTTGTTTTTTTTCGAGTGTATAAACGGCCAGTCCTGGAGATGTCGTCGTCTCAGGTTCCGAAGTCTTCATATTTGTCCGATGAGTTGAGGGATGGTCGTGGTGTTGAGGGTGCTGGTTATGCCCCTCCTGGCCCTAGTAATGCTAGTGCTTCACAGAGGCAGGGTTTTGGTATTGATGTTGCTGTCTCAGTGTTGGAGCGCGTTGAGCATATCTCAAGTAATGTGTGTTCTGAGCTGCAAAAGGTCCCAACGACAATCGAGCGTTTGATCTGTATAAATGGTATCCTTCCTGAAGGTCATCAGTTTAACGCTGAGGAAGCTGTTGACTACATTGAGATGGAGAGAATTTTAATCGGTGACATGTGTGACGGTGCTGCTAATCTAGTTCAGAGCTCGGTTCGTCTGTTGAACAACATGAAGCGTTTCAGAACTACGCAAAACTCTCGCTGCAAGCCATATGAAGAAAGTGCAAATGTTGTTATCAAGCTGTTTGAGCAGGATGAGGCTGCTGCCACCCACAGCAGGGCTGGTGATTGTACCGAGGCTAATGTTTTTGATCACAAAACGAATGATGTTGGCTTTGAGCGCCCTGATGTTGATGTGAGTCAGTCCTCGGTGTTTGCAATTTTTACTTTGTTGTCCTACTGTTAGTGTTGTAGTTGAACTTCCTCATCTTCATCTATTCATTAGTAATTTTCTTTTCATGCAGATTGATCATGATGAGGATGTTTGCACCGACAGCAGGGCCGATGATCACACTGAGGCTAATGTTTCTGATCAGCATACGAATGATGTTGGCTTGCAGCACCCTGTTGTTGATGTGAGTCAGTCCTCGTAGTTTGTATGTTTTTACTATGTTTGTTCTGCTGTCAATATTGTAGTTGAACTGCCTGATCTACATCTACTTATTAATTTTTCTTTTTCATGCAGGAGACCAGTCATAATGTTGAAGCTGATGTTGACCGTGGAGTTAATGATCCATCCACTGATAAGTGCAAGGTTATTTTTATTTTCATTGTGGTTATTCATATTCTTTTTAATTTTCATGCGCACCAATGTGTCCTCCTTGTTCATTTTTCTATCCCACACCGTTTAGAGTTTGCAAGGGGGTAGCTACCTTTTTTGTTACTGTTGTTTTAATTCCTTGTGTTTATTGTTGCTCATAATAGCATTGTTTTTTGCCTCATTACATTTTGAATCAGGGTGCTATTGTTGGCGATGAGCCTTGTTTGCCCGTTGGCAATGTTGCTTTGAATGTTAGCAGCAGCAAGTTCGATGATGTTGCAGCGAATGCTTCCAAGGTTTATTTTTCTGTGCACATCTTTGGTGGTTTATTTTTTATTGTTAGTTCTGTTCATATTATTCACTTTTTCTGGAAAAAAAAATTCATCAGATTAGTGATGTTGAACGTGGGGTTGTCCTTAGTGGCGGAGATGATGCTCGTGATGCTCCATTGAGTAGTGGGCGCAATGTTGGCACCAAAGTTGCTGATGAGGATGCTGGTGCTGCCACCATACCTGATTCCAAATCGCCTGGTGTTGGTATTGCTGGGGATGAGAATGTTTCTGGTTGTGAAGATTTGCCGCCGGAGAATTTCCCGCCTGGAGGTCTTGATTACGGTGATGCATTGCAAGATGCTTCTAGCGTGGAGGAGGTGCCATCCGAGGATGATGATTTACTCCTGTCATTTTCTTCTGACCCCTTGACGCAGGAGGCGCTGTTGTCGTCCCAGGATTTTCTTTCTACAGACCCTGAAAGCGCAGCAATACTGGTGTCCTCTCAAGATGTCCCATCGTCAAACCCTGAAACTGGAGGCATAATGGTCTCATCACAGGAACTACCATCGTCGTCAAACCCTGATAGTCCAGGTAAGCACTTGTAAATTGGGCGTACTTCTCAAATTTTCATTTTGGACATGTTCTCTTGTAGTTGTTGAACTTATTATTTTTCATCATTTTTTCTTCAAGCAGAAAGTGATAATGTTGTCAAGGTTGATACATTTTTCTTCGTTGTTACGAGGTTGCGCACGAACCGTACTAAATGGTTAGTTTGGGATTTTGCCCGTAACATTTTTGTCACTTTTTTTTCTTTTGTATGATTATTATTGTTGTTGCAGTAGTCTTAATTCATGTAATTTTTTGTGTTTTTCTAGTCACAAGCCGATGTTTCAAAATAAAGAATGTGATGCCAGTGTTGGTTCTATTGCTAAAGCGTTTGTCCCCACTGGCATACTCAACTCAGACAGTGCTGATGTTGTTTTATATTCTCTACGTCAGAAGTACCGAGACACTGACAAGTTGATAGTTCCTAGATGGGTGACGGTCAGTATTTTGCTTTTTTTGTAAATAGGATGATAACTTGTTTTGACAATTTTCTAACTGTTGTTGTTCTTTTTGTACAACAGACCAAGATCCGTGATGGAAATATTGATTCCAATGTGTTAAATTGGTTCACGAGATCAGGTGCTGATGGTTTCGATCAAGTAGGTGAACTTGGACTTTTTGTACTAATTAACTAGGACTGTCATGTTTTTCTTTTTAGTTTAGGGAGGTGTGGGAATGAACTTGATTAGCCTGCTTTTTACACCTGTACTTATGAATGATCCATGCTTTTTTATTAAAGATGCACTTATTATTGCAAGGAAACTGAACTGATATGATTGTTCCTCATCTTTGGGCGGTGGATATAATTTCATTATGATTATGTGATTTTTTGTTTGTACTTCTAAATTTAATTTTCCATCTTTTATTTTATTGATTGGAGGCTGAATTTTTCGTTTCATTATGACTTTGGTAAATTCATTTTTCTTCTGCGATTTTTTTCCAGCTTCTTTTCCCTACATTTGATCCGCCGTCATTTATGCCTACCATGAAGCCTAGCGACGAATCTGGGCGTTGGTGCTTGGTTGTTCTGAATTTGAGGTTCCATCGTTTCGAGTGTCTTGATTCACTCCGTGATGAAACCTCAGGTGATGCACTTAGATTCTTAAGGAATATGACAGATAATATAAAGAAGCTTTGGAGGGAGTCCAATGTAGACAGGGCCAAACCATTCTCACCGGTGCATATTGATGGTTTCTCTTGTGAGTTTGTGCGGGTGCCTCAGCAGAAAAACACGTGAGTATCTGTTTTTTAATGATTTTTGGTGGTTCTTTTTGTTGCTGGGTGGATGTTGTTCCTATATTTTTTGGATTTTGTGTTGTACCATTTTTTTGTTTCTTCCTTTGTTCTACAGGCATGATTGTGGATTCCTTATGCTACAAAACTGCAAGACCTATTATTGCCGGGAGGATGGTGTAATTGAAATGGTCGATTACAGCCATGAAGACATTCTGGACGTTAGGAAGACTTTGCTGTACACCTGCGCAACTAGCAATGTGTTTGATGTTGACTTCAGGGGTTTGTTTGGCATCGAACCCTGTACGTGTGCATGGACTTTAGTATTTTTTTTTGCAGTTTGTACTTCTCTGTTCAGTACTGTCATGAAATATGTATTTGAACTTACGCTTTGTGTGGACTCTTTTTTTTTTACTTTTTTCAGGTGAGTGGTTGGATCTTGGTGAGCATGACTACAAGTTCTTTGGTAGCCAGTTCTCGGAGCTCGAGCGCGTAGCTATTGATCTTAGCCAGGGGCGTTCTCCAAAAAAAGACAAGATCTGGTGTTATGAAGGGGAGGTTGGGAGCTCTGAGAAGTTCTACGGCTGCTTGTGTAGAGAGCCCTACTACACCCAAGAATCCCATTGTCGAATTGATAGACAGCGATGGTGATGTGTTTGACAAGATTGCTGGCGTTGGAAGAGTCACGAGGAGTGCTGCTGCCAAAGGTTTATCTCCCCTTGCTGGAATAGTGGCTCGTAGAGCTGGTGGTGCTAGGAAAGATCCTGCTTTGGAATCTGGCAATGTTGTAAGCACGAAGCGTGCGCCCAGAGCTCCTATAAAGTTTTGCTCCCCTGTGCAGCAGCTTCACCCTCATAAATTCCCTCACATGGACAAGGCTCGCAGGTTGTACAAGTTGTTGCTTAGTGATGAATGGCGTGAGAAGTATGCCGAGTGAGTATCTCTCATTATTTTTCCTCCTCTTTTTCTTTTGTTGTTTGTAACTGCTAGGTAAATACGACCTGAACTGTTCCTTTTTATACAACTCAAACTGCTATGAATGCCTTATCTTGCTTCTGCTTCTTTTTTGTTCTTGTGTGTGCTGCAGGAATACATTCTCAATGATACCCCAGCCTGATGGAAACGTAACTGACTTCACTGGGAATCGCATCTGGGAAGTTTTTTCACCTGGGAAAATGATGGAGGGTGATATAATGGACCTCCTCATTGATGATTGGAAGCAAGATCCTGAGAGAAATGTTGATTTCGCATCTGGGAAAAGGATATTGCTGAGTCCATATTTCATCTCGGTAATCAATCAGATCGGTTTCTTTTCTGTTGAACAAGACTGCCTATTATTTTTACTAGTTTTAATAATACTTTTGCTTGTTGACCCTTTACCGCTGTCTATTTTCTATTTTGGCTTTTTTGCAGGTTGTGCTTGACTGTTTGTTTTACGAGGATGAAAATAAAGAGTTTAATGTGGAGAGTGGAGCGAGAGATTTCAAGAGCTATGTTAAAGCTAACGAAGACTTGCTCAGTGCCGACCTTGTGAGATCTACTAGCTAATTTTTTGGTTTTTTATTTTTTTGTTGTGATGCTAGTTTTTATTTTGAATATTTAATATCTCTTTTTTGGTCATTTGTTTCTAGATCATGATGCCTCTATTCAAGCCTATGGTTTTATCAAAGGATAGGAAAGTGAACCACTATTCCTTATATGTCATGAATTGGTACCGAAGTAGCGTTGACATCCTTGACTCTTTACCTTATCCGAAGAACCACCATCCTTCGAAGAACACCTATCACAAAGACTGCGAGAAGATTGTGAGTGACATTTATCATCTGTACTGGATTAATATTTCTGCATCTTTGTTTCTGCTCTTTTCTGAGACCTAAAACTGTGTGGGTTGTTTTGTTTTTTTACAGATTTCTAGAATGGTCAAAGTAATGAAGGCTGTGTATGGTGATGCTCAGTACAATGCGAGCAAGCAGCCCAATTCGGAGCTGTATGCAAAGAAACCAACGTTTTTCAAGGTTCCAGTTCAAGGGGAAAATGAATGTGGCCATTATACTCTGAAGTATGCGGGATGCTACGATGGTGAAAAGATCGTTGAGAACATTCGAGATTATGACATGGGTTTCTTGTTGTGCTTTTCAATTTCTTTTTTTGGCTTATTGTGCATCCTTTTTTTATGTGTCATAATTTTTTATAATTTTGTTTTATTGTTTTGCAGCCATGCATTGTTGATTGGAACGCTGAGGATCTATATAGAGTTGTG
The DNA here is from genome assembly GCF_018294505.1 of Triticum aestivum. NCBI lineage: Eukaryota > Viridiplantae > Streptophyta > Magnoliopsida > Poales > Poaceae > Triticum > Triticum aestivum. The sequence goes on along the minus strand of NC_057798.1, from coordinate 187,157,706 downwards.
TTCAACCGGAATAACCATCTTATGGTTACCGTCGTGGTTTTGTCACGGCAGATGTCCTTAGTGTTAGGACTTAGTCGCGAGGCCAACGCATCTATGTGGTAGCTTGATAGGGGTTGAGCGGAATCGAGAGACGCAACACAAGACAGGGATTTAGACAGCTTCGGGCCCCGGGAAACATCATCCGGTAATAACCCTACATGTTGTTTGAGGCTAGATCTCATTATCATCACGAGAGAGTAGTCGTAAACCGGCTCTCCTCTAGTTGTGTCTAGCCCTAGAGATTGTTTCTTCTTGCTTGTAGCCTGTCCCTCTTTGGGGAGCCCTGCCCCTCCTTATATATGTTGAAGGGGCGGGTTACACGACTAGTCCTAGTAGGATTAGGATTACTCTATTACAAGTGGAGTCCTAGTCTTGCTTCCTTTGTAGGAGAATAGTCCTTACGCTTTCCTCATAAACCGGCCCACCATTAAACGTGAACCGGCCTTCTGGGCCTTGGGCCTCTTCATCCATCTAACCCGCCCATCGGGTTACTAATGAACCGCCAAGACCGGGCGGGTAGCCCGTGAACCGCCAAGCACCAGGCGGGTTACCAGTGAGTCGTCCAGTCCGGTCGGGTTATACTTCTGGCCGGTTCACGCCACGGGGTATATCCCCGACATTAGCCCCCAGTTTAATTTGGATTTATCCATGTTAAACTTATCCTGTAAAATAAACACAAGAACAAACTTGACAGGTTGTGCTCTGGGTTAAGAATTCTTGTAAACCGGCACCTGATCATCCTTAAGTCCTTGTCATTTCCTCCTTCTAGAAAATCCAGGTCAATAAGCCAGCGTCATACTCAATTTGCTGACATTGGTTTCTCACAGAAAAATATTGTGAAGAATAATCTACTTGAGTCGGCTTCCAAAGCGCCGGTTTAAGAAATATTGGTCTTGAAATATTCATCTGATATTCAGCCGGTTTGAAGATGTAAAAACTTGCCGGTTTATGATAACCACCATTGTCGGGTTATAAAAAACTGATAATTCTAGGTCATGACTGTTGCCAACGCCGGTTCATGATTGTTGATGATGCCGGGTTGCAGCCACATGGTCGTAATGATTAATTGGTGACGCCGGGTCAATCTGGTTTGCCCAAAACTGAGAATTTGAAAATATTTCTCCTTATATGCATATTACCTGTAGCCCCCAAGTCTTGAGCAGAACAAAGTGATGGTTTAAGACTTGCTTCAATATGAATACTGCCACTTAAGAAGAAATCCATGTTGTTCACCCGAGTCACTTACAAAAAACTGAATACTCCATATTATATAGCCCCCAAGTGTCGGGTTGTCATGCTTGCAGTAACCTAGGACTTGTAATTGTCTTATACTCATAAAAACTTCAAGCAGTGTAACCCCCAAGGGCCGGGTCATTATGCAATAATGAGCAGGGACTTTGTAGGTATAATCATGTAGATTTGAGCAATGATGTGTAGCCCCCAAGGGCCGGCTCAGTAAGATAATATTGAGTCGGGACTTGATATATACTTCAATGAAAATAACATCATATGATGTAACCCCCATCATGGGACTTGAATCCACGTCCACAAGGTTAAGAGACTTGTGCTTTACCAACTGAGCAGTGGACCCTTCAATATAATGAATAAAAAGCTTTGTACCTTCAATTGCTGACAGGAGCAATTGGTAGCCCCTAAGGGCCGACTCATTATAATGTGATGAGTCGGGTCTTCAATAATATGAGCAAAAAATGACTTTGCATTAGCCCCCAAGTGTCATGGTGCATGCTTGCAGCGATATGAGACTTGCATATTTGATGTAATCGCAACTTTAAATAATGTAGCCCCCAAGTGCCGGGTCGTAAGCCTGCAGCAACTCGGGACTATTCCTTCAATTGTAGAAAAAATCATATCTATTGATAATATAATAGCCATTGCGCTAAAGCGACTTTGAAAACCTCAATCATAATATTAATAACCATAATAAAAATCCAGCCATGTTGGTTATTTGAATAATATAATCCAATGATTTATAAGTGCATGATTCCAATGGCGCAATCCAAATATATACTGGCGACTTATAGTCCAAAACCAGGCCGGTTTAATAAACACCGGACAATTTCTCATCATAGACTGGCGATTTATCGTCTTAAAGCTAGGCCGGTTTAATAAACACCGGATAATTTATAATCATGCTTTATTCAACCTGTTTCTGCATACAACAAGTTAAAGTGTCCTGGCGGTTTACCGTCGGACGGGTCATAATGCCCAACATATAACCCAGGTTTATAACCAAGGCTGCACTTAAGAATAATCAAATATGAAATATATCATACCTGTGACATTGAATAACATCATTGGTTTACCAACTTTTTGTAGTAAGGGTGATAACCCCAATCTTGAGTAATGATAACTCCTTTCATACTATACCGGTTTACGATAAAACCGTACCGGGTTGTGATAAACACCGGTTTAACCATATATAATACTGGCGACTCGTAGTCAAACCAGACCGGGCTGATAGTCTCCGGATTATAACTTGATCGTGTACTGACAACTTGTAATTGAAATTCAAACCGGGTTAATGAACACCTGTTTGCTCCATAATAAGATGGTAACATAAAATCAAAAAATCAAACCGGGCAAATAGTCTTCGGATTAAGAATTGACCGTGTTCCGTCAATTGACAGTCGAACCGGTCTGCGAATTTTGTCGGTTTAAGAACGCAACAAAGAAAAAATATTTATTAAAGAAAATTTCAAGCAAAGGCAATGATAAAACCATTTGCAAAAGAGGCTATTGAGCCGATCAAGTGGCATTACCATGGTCGGACACGACCAAGCCCCCAGTAGGCGTGGCTATGGTTCAAGTCAGCCAGGTCCCCAAATGATGCATTGGCATTATGCCGATCAAGAGGGGTGACGATGGTTCGGGTTCGACCAAAGCCCCCAAGTGATTCTATGGCCTTAGGCCGATCAAGAGGCGTGACTATGGTTCAGACGTGACCACAAGTCCCCAAGTGATGCTGTGGCTTTTCGCCTATCAAAAGGTGTTGCTATGGTTCGGACACGACCAAAAAGCCCCCAAGTGATGTTGTAGCATTGCGCCGATCAAGAGGTGTAGCTACGGTTCGGATACGACCAAGCCCCCAAGTGATCAATAATATGATAACCCAATAAGGCATGATACCCATGTTTGAACCGCGCATCATGGCAGCAGGTCCTCTTTGGCACCCTTTAACTTTTTGCAAGAAATAAATCCTTCTTGAACCGGACGTTAAACCGGATATTGAGAGCTTCAAAGCTTTGTGGGAGACATCTTTCCCTTGAACCGGATTTTAAGCCGGAATCTTCATTTTCGGCCAGAAATTTTCTGACGGCCTTTAAACTCAAACTTGCGAGAAGTTTCCTTTTTGAACCGGACATTTTTAAACCGCATTTGAACCAGATACTAAGGGCTTCAGCGCTGTGTGGGAGACGGGATTTCCTTTAAATATAACAGTAGCCTTCGGAACCGGGTTATCTTTCCCTTCAACATCCTGGGGCACTTGAATTTGCTGAAACTGGCAAGACTTGCTGAATCATATCATCGTAGCCCCGAGTCTTAAGATGACTCAAGGAGTTGTCTTGAGATTCTCCGTACTCTGACCATAGCAGACGGTATATATCATTGGTGTTGATAACGCGATTTAAATCCACAGAAGGCTGAGGTGACTGCGGCGGGTTATAAATGATCCCGTATGAGCCGTGTCAGCAACTCGGCCAATGGTTCCTTTCAATTGGCTATTTAACCAAACTGTAGTGGTAGTGATTTGTGCGCATGCTCATTGAACCATCCAGCGCAGACATCGGCTGATAATAACTTGCCTCCAATTTCCTGAAAGAAAACCGGGCTACCCAAGCAGTGATTTCTCATACTCAATAAATAACTCCTGCAGACAGGTGCGGCCCAGTGTGTTGATGTAGACCAGACCGCAAGGGCGGTAACGTAAGGATTTCCGTTGAGCACGGCAGCATAGATAAATGTAGTGCCAAATGACGATGCTATGCACTCCATATCTGTGATATAACTCCACTTTGGCAGTTAATAATTGTCCTGATGTATTTGGATGACAGATGATCTTTATTGTCTCTGATCTTTTCCTAGGACGAACCAGTCATGTCCATCGTCATATTTCCAACTGTTTTTTTACAGCCCTTGACTTTTTCCTTTGTTTTCTTCTTTGCAGCCAAAGCAAACACAGGGGAAACGGGACTCCTTTGGCGGAGCGAGCAGCGAAAGCTTTGCGGAACCAGAGTTGTTCGCAGCAGAGGCGGCCCCGGAACAGAAACGGTGCGGGTGATCGACGCGCCGCAGGCAGAGGCGTCCTAGGCGGAGCCATTTTGTCGGCGTAACCCGGGGTTTGATCCGGTCTTGAGCTAAGCTGTGGCGAACCGTAGGTGGGTCGGAGGCGTGTCTCGGGCGCAGAGGTGAACCGGCCACATCGAGGGTCGTCCGCTGCCGCGGTGAATTGGAGTGGCACGATGGAGACAAGACCATGCCAATGCGCGCGCAAAGCCGCCGGGTTTGAACACGGACGCGGCGGATTAACGCAGTGGGATGAGCCGCGAGTCAGCGCCCGGCGGTTTGACAGAAACTGGGCGAGCGGATGAAGCGAGGCCGTGACTCGAGGCGATGCGGAGGCCAAACCGGCCAGTGGCGGAGACGGTTCAGCGGCGCAGCCGGATGACAGCAGAGGCAGCGCGTGGTCGAGATAAGGTCCGGCGACCCTCTGCTGCAAATGAGGCCGTCCCGATGATTTCTGGTGGCGGTTTGTCGCGGGGCACCCAGCCGCGGGCGGAGGTGAACCCAGCAGGCACCCGAAGCCGGCCGGTGTAGGGACGTCGTGCAGGCGGCCGAGTCGCACCGGAAGCAGCGGTCGGGTCGCGCGGACGGTAGAGCGGGGGAGACGGCGGCAACCCGGCTGGGGCTTGGAAGGGAGCCGGCGCGCGGGCGGCTGAGGAGACAGGCACGGACGCAGAGGAACCGGGCGGAGCTTATCGGGGGTAGTGAACCAGCGCGGGGGCGAGGAACTGCACACCAGACGCGTAGTAGGAGCGGCGGGCACTGCCACGGAGCTCGAAGCGCGGCCCTCTGCTTGATGGAGATGGAGAAGAACGCGGCGAGGCAGCTGGTGACGCCCATGACTTGGCCGGGGCCGGTCGAAGCGGAGCGACACGGGGCACGCACTTGGGCATGGAGAAGCCACCATGGGCGAGGTGAAGCCGGCGCGCACGCAGCCACCGAAGCTGAAGAAGCGCGCGGCCCGCAACGGGCACAGAGGGCGAGGCTGATCCGGCGGGCGCGGTCACAGAGGGGCGCGAGGGGGAGACTCCGCTCAGGTTGGTGACGGGGTTGCGATGCCGTCGTGGGAGGCCAGCACGGGGGCGAGGCGGCACCGCAGCGTCTTACGGCGGAGGCGACCGGCCACTGGTGCGGGACCGCGTCTGCATCAGCTCGGTAGCGGAAGGCCAGGCAGCGGCTCGAAGCCGCGGGGGCGGAGAACGACGATGTTGGTAGGAACTGCTTCCGGGTCGTGGGCTGAGGCCCCCCCTTTTTCCTTTTTTTAATTGACAAATCGCTCGCCCGTGACTTTCCTTTTCCTTGATTACTTTCCCTGACGAGTTCGGACTGCTCATAGATTGATAGTAGCACATATAGCAACTTGCGCTAGGTGGCCTTCACGTGACAAAATAATAATGGATGTACTATTTGATGATTCCTTCGATTTGTTCTTGTCCTCATGTCAGAAAACAGCAGCGACAGATCACTCTTCGCTTGGGTGATGCCTGATTGCAGCAGTTACCTGTTGATGCCCTCGGGACTTGAAAACGCATACGCGTAGCAGCAACGCAAACACGTCGGATCGGATCATCTGCAGACTTCAGTCCAGACCGGTTTATATTTGGACTCGGCAGATTAATACGTCGCGATGGCGACGTACATAGATGGAACCCTAGTTTCCCTTGTACTGGAATTTTGCATATGCTGCCGCTAAAAATTTCTTTGACTTTGACAGATGGACTTGTAGTTGATGTGAATTCTTTAAAACGGGCACTTGTTGATCCGACGGTCGCGATCTTCTCAAAACCCTATCCCTTCAAGAACTCATCACCACCGTGCGCAGGCCCCACGGTGGGCGCCAACTGTCGTGGTTTTGTCACGGCAGATGTCCTTAGTGTTAGGACTTAGTCGCGAGGCCAACGCATCTATGTGGTAGCTTGAGAGGGGTTGAGCGGAATCGAGAGACGCAACACAAGACAGGGATTTAGACAGCTTCGGGCCCCGGGAAACATCATCCGGTAATAACCCTACATGCTGTTTGAGGCTAGATCTCATTATCATCACGAGAGAGTAGCCGTAAACCGGCTCTCCTCTAGTTGTGTCTAGCCCTAGAGATTGTTTCTTCTTGCTTGTAGCCTGTCCCTCTTTGGGGAGCCCTGCCCCTCCTTATATATGTTGAAGGGGCGGGTTACACGACTAGTCCTAGTAGGATTAGAATTACTCTATTACAAGTGGAGTCCTAGTCTTGCTTCCTTTGTAGGAGAATAGTCCTTACGCTTTCCTCATAAACCGGCCCACCATTAAACGTGAACCGGCCTTCTGGGCCTTGGGCCTCTTCATCCATCTAACCCGCCCATCGGGTTACTAATGAAGCGCCAAGACCGGGCGGGTAGCCCGTGAACCGCCAAGCACCAGGCGGGTTACCAGTGAGTCGTCCAGTCCGGCCGGGTTATACTTCCGACCGGTTCACGGCACGGGGTATATCCCCAACAGTTACGGAGCTTCCCAAGGAGCTTCAGGCTTTGGCTCCTGATGCATAGGAGAAATGGTCATCATTTGCATAGTGAATTGGATAGTTGTGTGATATATCTCTTGAAAACATTGTAGGCTCTATTTTGTAGTGTTTGATGTCTTGCCGAGTACTATGTAATAACTAGTATATTTTGTGTTGTGTTTGAAGGGTGGCACAATGTTTAACAAACTTTTTTCCCATGATGATTGTGCGGTTGAATAGCTATTTCACTTGTGTATGTTTCATCGGGAATTCGTTTTGGTTAAGCTTTATTTTTTGTACTGAAGTCTTATATACTAGTTGAACTGAAAACACCTGTTTTTTCAAGTGTATTTATGAGTTGTTCCTGAGAAAGTTAGATTTTATTTTACTTTTATGTGATTCCATCCTAAGTTTGAACTTTATAGTTTCTGTACTCTCGTTTTCTTGTACTTATGATATAGTTCTGTTAGTACTGATTTGTAATCTCATTCAGCGTAAGGCTTTTAAAATTTGGCGCCAAATTTTTGTTTGAACTTATCGAGCTTTAGCAGTTGAACATCATAGTACAAGTTAAAGCACTGGTTTCAATTAACTACGTTTAAGAGATAGCCCTATTAAGTTCAAAACTACTTCTTTTCTCGAGGCATTAATTGGCATCATCATAGCACTTACCGAATAAACTAAGTTGTACTGAGATTTCAATCGTGCTAGTACTTTGATTAATTATTTACTTTTTGTGTTGTTTGAGGCTAGTACGTCTTCCTGCTATGTTTCTTGTGATTTTTCTCCTTTGTCGAACTTATATCTTTTTGATTTAGTTTTTGGCCTTCTTTTTTTCTAGGCTGTGGTTCTTCTACAGGCAATGTTTGGTATAATCCTAGCACTTGCCGTATAGTCTTAGTTGTACTGAGATTTCAGTTGTATTATTACTGTTATTTTTAGTGTGTCACTGCTTTATAGTTTTTGTACTCTCGTTTTCTTGTACTTATGATATAGTTCTGTTAGTACTGATTTGTAATCTCATTCAGCGTAAGGCTTTTAAAATTTGGCGGCTAATTTTTGTTTGAACTTATCGAACTTTAGCAATTGAACTTCATAGTACAAGTTAAAGCACTGGTTTCAATTAACTACGTTTAAGAGATAGCCCTATTAAGTTCAAAACTACTTCTTTTCTGAAGGCATTAATTGGAATCATCATAGCACTTACCGAATAAACTAAGTTGTACTGAGATTTCAATCGTGCTAGTACTTTGATTAATTATTTACTTTTTGTGTTGTTTGAGGCTAGTACGTCTTCCTGCTGTATTTCTTGTGATTTTTCTCCTTTGTCGAACTTATATCTTTTTGATTTAGTTTTTGGCCTTCTTTTTTTCTAGGCTGTGGTTCTTCTACAGGCAATGTTTGGTATAATCCTAGCACTTTTCGTATAGTCTTAGTTGTACTGAGATTTTAGTTGTATTATTACTGTTATTTTTAGTGTGTCACTGTTTTTGGGAATGCGAACTGAAGCTTCCTGTTCCTTTTTATTTTTTGTAGAATGAATGTACCGTGTGTTCAAGTGTACCAGAAGTTTCAGTCCTAGCATGCCAGTTACTAGGAAATACGTACTGATGGTTTTTTGTTTTTCCTGATGCATTACTTAGTGAATTTTCTAATTTCTATTTTTAGCACGATGCTTTTAGTATTGCATGTTGTCCTTGGTCGAAACTTAGTCTTTTTAGTGTTCTTCTGAAACTAAAAACTTGTTTTTTAGTGTGATAGTACTACCATTCATGTCTAAGCTGTACTGAGCGTCCAAGGCTACTATCAATTTCAAATGATGGTTCAAGAAAATAGGAAGCTAGCAAACATGTTGGATGACATAAGCAAACGATGTACTTGATAGACATAGGCAAACTTGTTCAAACCCTGACACACATAGCATAAGGTAGCTGGTTCAACAAAACGAAAGCAAATTACAAATCTGAAACAACAAGACTAAGGACACACATAGCATATGGTAGCTGGTTCAGCATAACGACTGCAGACTTTCATGCATCTTCATTCGTGAAGTTGCAGTGGTAGTAGGGGTCAGCCTCTTGCTCTTATCCCAACCTGTCACGATGTTGTTGATTGTCTTTCATGACTTGTACGTTGCGTATGCATCTATTCCTGCGTACGTGATGAGGTTGTCTGGTAGCAGGCTGGTCGCCCACAGTTTGTGGTCTTCCCTCTTCATCTTCTTCTTCATGCGTTCGTAGAATGGGTGGATGACGCCGCCTGCAACATCGGCCAAGGAGTCGTAGTATTTGTCGTTCTTTGGATCTTTCCACTTGCGCTGCATGTCGATGAAGTTGTTGGGGTTGATTTCCAAACCAGACTCCCCCAGCTTCTGCTTGTCACCTGCAATGCTGAAACCAACAAATGTGTACAATTTCTCCTCCTGCAGGAAGTCTTTGAGGCGCTTGGGCCTGCAAGGGGGGAGACACACATTTTCTAAAGATTAGTCTTCTTTTTGAGTATTTAATTCTACTGTTTTTTTACAAGTGATAATCCATGAGGTAGATGCTTATATATTATGAGACATGCATGAATGTAGTTCAGAAACTAGTACAAAAAGTCCTGAAATTAAATTCAACTACACCATGTTATATTTTTCTTTTTTGCTATCTTCGTTGCTTCACCAAATGCTTCACCAAATTAGAGAATCATTTTTTACCAGAGTCAATGATTCATGCGCTGCTTGATTCAAGTTTAGTTTTCTTTTTTGTTGAATAAAAGGCCTATACTAGTGCTTGATACATCTTTGTGCATTAATTCTATATCAAGTTCAAAATTTAGTTTTGAGAAACTTGTGCATCAAGATATGGACCTATAAGACTTCACCAAAGATCTTTTAATACATCAATTCTATAAACTATACTAGTACAACAAGATCAGAAACTATGCTAGTACATCAAGTTCAGAATGCTATAAACTTTTTTTCAGATGCTAATCTGGTGAAACAATCCAGTTCACAGTTCCAGAAATGCATGTAACTTGAGAAACATGTCATCGTGCATCCACTTCATAGACTATAGTAGTTCATAGCATTCAATGAACTACTGGTACAAACAGATGACTATAATCGTTGGGAAACAAGTTTTAATTAAGTTTTTAGCGACTAGTACTGGCGCAACAGACGAATGAACAGTAGTATGGGTTACCATTTTGTTGCTACTGCGATGTGGTACACCAAGCAGAGTTCCTCGACGCACAACTGCAGGACTACCGCCATCTGTGGAGGTTTTTCCTTGTCGGTGTACTCCACATCAACTCCGATGAAGCTCGGATACAAGTCGCGGCCCTTCATCCTGAGCCTGCTCATCATCTGGTCGGCCTTGTCTGGTTCGCTGGTGCAGACGATCTCCAGCGTCTCTTTGCTGTGGAGCTCAACCCCTTTGAGCGTTTTGGTGTACTCGTGCTTCTCGCCGGGGACGTGAACGTCGGCGAGGTTGCTGCTCTTGTTCGAAGTGTCGCCATGGTGACGTTTGGCGGACGGTTCCTCCACCATCGCCTTGCTCCGGCGACTGTGGGCTTTGGGAGAGAGAAGTTTTTGGTTTGTGTGCAGTGTAGATGGAAGCGGCAATGGTGGTTCTGTGAATGAGGCAGAGATGGAAGATAATGGGGTATTTATGGAGTGCGTCGACGGTGGTGTGTTGGAGGCGGTTCGTCAGGGGACGTGGGTGTAGTGGTCGTGGGGGTCGCCGTTCTGCAATGCGTCGTGGCAACCACCCAGTGGGTGGCGCGGGTGGTGGCCTGGAAGAACTAACTGTCCAAGACAATTTTTTTACTACTGCCCTGATTAGTCTTGTCAAGCTGTACTTACAATCTGCTAAATCCCACTTGCACGTCTCTGCGGTGGTGATGATGGCATTTTTGCACTGTTTAGGTGATGTATGGTTCTGTGATGTTTTTCCGTGTGGATGTTTAAGCATTGTTTTTTCTATTGAAGTCTTTATACACTAGTTTATGTCAAAACATTTTTTCAGTGCCCTGGGAGTTGTTGCTCAAAAGTTGTACTTATTTTATTTTCATCTGTACCAACCTAGGTTAGTCCTGTATAGTTTTTGTATTCTCATTTTTAGTGCACTTATGTTTTAGTATTGTGTGAACTGAATTGTAATTTCATACAACGCACGGGTTTGAAATTCGATGTCACAGTGGTGCGAGCGGCCTGACTGATCCTGCTGTTTCAGTACTGTTGTCGTATGTATGTTTTGAACTGATTTTTTTATAACTTAGGTTGGGTGTTTGAGATTATTTTACGATCAGATTGTTCGTTTGTGGTGTGGACATATTTTATATAAATAAGAAATTTAGCAGAATTGGCAAATATATTCTATTTGAACTTTTTGAATTTTAGTAGTTGAACTTGTCAGTCTTTATATAAATAGGAAATTTAGCATAATTGACAAACATTATATGTTTGAACTTTTATAGTTTTTAGTAGTTGAACTTATCATATTCTATATAAATAGGAAATTTTAGCATAATTGACAAACATTATATGTTTTGTACTTTTAGATTTTTAGTAGTTGAACTTGTCGGTTTTTCTATAAATAAGATATTTAGCATAATTGACAAACATTATACGCTTGAACTTTTTGAGCTTTAGTAGTTGAACTTGTTAGATTTAATATAAATAAGAAATTTAGCCTAAATGACAAACATTATATGTTTTGAACTTTTTGAGTTTTAGTAGTTGAACTTGAAAGTAATATTTAATTCGGTTTTTTAAATTATGTACATTTAACAGATAGGCTATTAAGTTCTGTTCTTTTTTAGAGGTTCATTGTTTTTGTATCATATTTTTTCCTTTTTTCTTGTACAGGTTAATTGACAAACATTTTTATTGTAGTTTATTTTTCTTTGTCCCGCCATCTGTTTTGTATACCTGGGCTTATTGGTGGGGTGTTTTGTTGACGATGTAGGCTATTGGGCCGTTTTTCGGCCCAGATAGCTCGTCCGCGCGGCTATGAGTGCGTCGTTCGCGTGCGCTCTGGGTTTAGTCCCACCTCGCTAGTCGAGGGGGCTCTGGACCTGTTTATAAGGGCAGCGAAGGCTCACCAGTCGAACTCCTCTGAACACTTACCTGAGCGCTTATACACGGCACTCGCCCTCTCTCTTGACCTGTGGGCCCTGGTCGGCGGGTCCTGCGTTGTGCGGATTACTAGGGATTCGCCCACGGGCTCGAGTTCAAGTATCTAGCATTGTCAGGGCCTGCGCCTGACCTTGGGCGGTCATTTTGTTTGTTTGTTTTGAATCTAGTACTTGACTCCACCAGTAGACTGATACTTGTTGTTCTAGTTCTTGTCATTTTTGTGTGAGTGTAATCTTTTTAATTTGAGTTTTTTGCCTTCTTTTTTGTATTTGTTTTTGTGATTATTCTCAAGTGTGTTCTGGTGTCATTTTCAGAACTATGGTACTTGCGTGTAGACTAAGTTGTACTGATAGTGCATTCATAGTAGCGCTTACGGACTGATGCTTCTTTTTGTACTTTTTATTGTAGTAAGAATGTACTGTCCGATCAAGTGTACTGAGTTGTACTGACACGGAACAACGTTGTGTGATTAGTTGCATCATACTAGTACTTTAGAGCAACGACAACATTCCATTCAGAAGCTACTTTTTGAATTTTTGAAATGATGGATTAACAACATATGAAGCTACAAAACCAAACTTATATAATGAGATAAGCAAAACATTGTACTTGATGACGCAACTAAACTTGTTCAAACATGACAAGCACGACATAATCATACTGGTTCAACCCAACAAGAGCAAACTACTAATTTGAAACAACAAGATAAAAGGCAAGCACAAGCAAAAGTAAAACAAAGGCAGGCTCTGATGTTATCTTCATCCAGCAAAGGGGCAATAGGGGCGGTCGTAGAAGTTTTCAGCCTCCCGCTCTTTCGCATATTCCGAACCGTCTGTGATGTAGTCGATCATGAACCATGACTTGTACGCGGTGTACGCATCTACTCCTGCGTACTCGATGAGGTTGTCTGGCAGCTCGCTGGTCCCCCACAGTTTGTAGTCTTCCTGCGTGTTGATCTTGTTCTTCATGCCTTTGTAGAATGGGTGGATGACACTGGCTGCAACATCAGTCAAGGATTCGTACTCTTTTCCGGTGTATGGAACTCTCCACTTGCGCTGAATGTCGATGAACTTGTTGGGGTTGATCTCCATACCGGACAACTTCAGCTTCTCTTTGTCGCTTTCAATGCTGAAACCGGCAAATGTGAACAACTTCTCATGCTGCAGCATCTCGGTCAGGCGCTTGGGCCTGCAAGGGCAGAGACATTTTGAATATTTTAGCATTACTTTGATGTTTGAATTATTCATTTTTGTTTTTGTTTTACAAGCAATTAATCCATGAAGTAGTTTTTTATGTAGGATAAACAATGGATGAATGTACTTCAAAAACTAGTAAAGAAAGTTCTAAAATTAAATTAAGTACATCTTGTTATTCTTCTTCATGGATTATACATAGTTTCAATTAATGTTGTATGTTCTGCATTGGTACTAGTTTAGTCTATTCTGGTTGAAATGGGATAACATAGAACTAGTGCTTCACCAAGTCCTTAGTTTTTTTTTTCTTACGAAAATAACATTAGATCAAATTCATAAAATACTTCACTACATCAAGTTCAGAAACATCTTTTTTAATACATCGAGTACATAGACTACTCTATTGTATCAACTTCAGAAACTTCACTAGTCGATCAACTTCAGAATTTAATCTTCCGCTAGATTTTCCAAACAGTAATCCATTGCATCAGGTTCATAAATACATTTTATAGTATATCTACTTGTGAAAATGCAGTAGTGCATCCACTTTTCACAAACCACACTAGTACATCTAGTTGGGAAAGCAAGTGTGATTAATTTTTCAGGATACAGTACTAATAAAAGAGATAAACCATATGCAGGGCAAATGAGTAAGATTGCTCACCATTTAGTGGGCGCTGCGATGTGGTACACCAAGCAGAGTTCGTCGACGCACAACTGCAGGACTGCTGCCTTCTGGGGAGGTTCATCTTCATTGGTGTAGTGCACATCAACGCCGACGATCCTACAAACCCTACTGCCAAGCATCCTCCAAAGCTTGGAGATCACCTCGTCGGCCTTTTCTGGTACGCTAGTGCAGGCGATCTCCAGCGTCTCGTTGTTGTGGAGCTCAACCCCTTTGAGGGTTGTTGTGTACTCGCGCTTCTCGCCGGGGACGTTAATGTCGACAAGGTTGCTCCTCTTGTCGGACGTCTCGGCATGATGACGCTTGGCGGACGGTTCCTCCGCCATGGCCTTCCTCCGGCGACCATGGGCTTTGGAGAGAGAAGTTTTTGGTTTGTGTTCATTGGAAATGGAAGTGGCAATGGTGGTTTGTGGGAACGAGGGAGAGGTGGAAGAGAATGGGATTTTGTGCAGTGCGTGGACGGGGATTTTGCAGGAGGCGGTTCGTTCGGGGTCGTGTGTGTAGTGGGTGTTGTGGCGTGGGGTCACCGTTTGCAGTCCCTTGTGTCAACCGCTCAGTGGCTGGCACGGATGATGGCGTGGAATAACTAACCGTCCATGTGAAATAGTGTTTACTGTTGAACTGACTAGTCTTGTCAAGCTGTACTTATGACCTGCCAAATCCCACTTGCACGTCTCTGCGGTGGTGATGATGGTATTTTACTGTGGCACCGATTTGTATAGTCAAGTTATACTTATCAGCTGCTTATCCCACTTGCACGTGTCAGCGTCGGTGTTGATGGAGGTCTGAACTCCTCTACTGTCACACTCGGACTGGTGATTGAAGTGCAATTGAACATACCAAATACCAGTGAGACCATGTGTGGTGCTAATGTTTTTTTAAAACAATTTTCGTATTTTTTGAAAGGATTGTTTATATCAAGATAATCTGTGAGTAGTTTTTACAGATAAATTAGATTTTCACCAGTACATGATGTATTATATTCGCATTTTGCTTGAGGTAATTATTTTCATGTACTGATGGTGTTTCTGAATTGGGACTGGCATGAGCAGGCATAGCTTTGTTTTTTCAAAACAATTTTTTTAGTCGTTAACTGGTGTGTTTGTTTCACTATGCCTTTTGTACTACCGACTGAGATTTATCAGTACTGATGTACTACAAGAGTTTATGTTTTTCCTTGGCATTTTTTTTGTTGCTGAGTTACTGGTTGATAGTAGCGTTTTGCGTCAGATATATCCAGATAAGTTTTTTCAAATTTATTTGTGACTGCATTCAAAAGGATTATCAAATGGTTTAAATAATAATGTCACTGCTTCAGCGGGCACAAATCAGAAATTATATCAGTACTGATGTGTACTCACCCTTGTACTGACGTCTGAGAGTTATCAGTACTGATGTACTACAAGATTTTAAATTTTTCATTGACATATTATTTTTCCTGAGTTACTGGGTCACAATATCGTTTTGTGTCGGATATATACAGATAAGTTTTTTCAAACGTATTTTTGTGACTGCTCCAGCGGGCACAAATCAGAAACTAAAAAATAACTTTAGTTCTGATCGAGAGTAATCGACGTTAAAGCTAAATAAGTCTTGGTAACGACAGTGTTTGTGAAATGCTTCATCATTGTGTGCTGATGCGACTGAGACTACAAGGTTATTTTTTAGTTGACGCAGCAGGATAACTACTATGTATTGTTCAGTCTTGAGCTTCTCCTAACTGTCCCTAAATGTTGTGCCTTGCCGGCGCTCTTTCCAGGTCGAGCCTTGGCAGCTTCATCGTCAGTTTCAGTTTCCTCGCCTCCGACACTGTCATCTTCATTGTCTTCGTCTGATTGGCCATCATTCTCATCAAACTCTTCCTCTTCATCGTCTTCATTTGATTGCTTGGAACTCTGTACCTTGCCCTGTTTATGTTCAGCTCCACCGACCTCCTTGCCCACTTTGCACGTGCGGGCATTATGTCCGTCAGTTCCCCCACACTTGCGGCAAGTGTAGCTGTTATGTGTGCTGTCTCCATTTGTAGAAAGCTGGGTGGCTCCAATCTATTTGTTCTTGTTGACAGTGGCATCTGTGTGGAGTGGGCATGTGCGGTAGTTATGGTTGCTCATGACGTTGCAGAAACCACATGCCCTTATCCCGAGGGGTTTGCCGTCCGGGCCAAATTCCACGCACTTGATGGGGCGTGGTGGCTTTTTGGCTGCTGCTTGCGTCTTGCTCTTCCTCCCCTTTGTGTTTGAGAATATTGGGGGTTTAATCACCCTTTCCTGCTGCTGCTGGTAGGATGTGCTATTGTCATGTCGTTCGCCTACAGCACCATCAAGCTCATGATCTCGCATGTGAGTTTGTCGGCGCTCTTGAGTGTGCACATGGGCAAGATCCGGTTGCTGCTGCTCTTCTTCCTTGTTCTCAAACGGGTTAATAGATCCCAGATGGTTCATCTCGGATAACATTGTAGCAATATCCTGGTCAATGGCTTCATTGTCCGCGACACCTCCATTTTCAGCAGAATGCATGGTGTCGAGTTCTTGTTCAAGTTTGTCCATGACGACCCGCGACCTTGCCATTTGCTCTTGGCTTCTCAAGCTTTTTCTGTGCACCCTCATGTTCAGCGTCAGCAGTGAGCTTTCAATGCAGTATTGGGATGCCTTGTTTGACGCTACTGTCCTCAAGTCATTTCTGACAAATGTTGGCTGGATGTTCGGGCGTTTGGTGTATCTCTTGAGTATGTATTTCTCTGGAACATTGGCAGCCTTAATTGTCTGCATCATGCACAGGACATGCACGCAGAAAATACCTGTATTTATTTTTGGAAGAGGTGCATGTTTTTTGTCATTTCATTCGAACAAAAACTTTGTGCAAAAAATTAGTACAGTATGTAACATCTTTTTTGCACTCCTCACCTGTGTGGTCCCATAGCCTGCACTCGCACTCATATGTTTCTCCCACGGGGTCTGCCACCACCTGGAATGCGTGCTGAGCCCACACAGACAGTTTTTGTGGGTGGTTGTAGCGCACTAGGTACTTTGTGGGCTCCTCCGTCTCTGTCATCGTGAAGAGCGTGCTCAGTTTCAGTTTATCTCTGATCTCGCTGTACACAGCTCGTGTGTACAGCTTTGCCATCTGGGTGTCAAACCCATAGTAGGTCAGCATGTTTTGTTCCTTCTGCAGATGCAAGAATGATGATCATATTGTTAGTTTTCTCACAGGGAAAACTTCCAATAAAGTTTTTACTTTAGTAAGCATGTTATTTTTATGTCTTACGACAAGTGATAGAGATATACCCGGTTACCCATTGTCTCCTGGTTCTCTGTCTGCCTCCTGGTTTTGACGCATGAGTTTACCTGGCTGACAAACCTTTGTACGTTATGTCTCTCATTAACGTAGTTCTTCTTGAGCACATAGTTCATGCTCTCACTTTGCTGTGTGGATGTCATCTTGGCGCAGAAATTTTCCTTGAAGTAGGCTGATATCCACTTCTCAGGCTCGTTCCACATGCCCACCATTGTGGCATCATCGTGGAGGTTGTACTTATCCATGAGTCTTTTCCAGGCATCCTCAAACTCAGTTGGCATGAGGGGCCAGTTGAGAATTGATGTGAATTCATCTTTAAGGTCCTCGTGCAGGAAATACAGGTACGCAAGGTGTTCCCTGTACTTCTTCATAATGTGCCAGCGGCATAGCTTATGTACTGTGTTCTTGAAAACATCTGCGATCGCCAAAGCCATTGTCGGGCACTGGTCTGGTAATGAGAAAATAGACTCTGAGTGGTCAGCAGAGATGGTTGTGCATATATACCAATAGAACTGACACAACATTTTTTGTGTTACTTTACTTTTCGTTTTTGGAAGGGGGGTGGTTATTGGGGGTGGTTTTTAGCGGTTGTACCTGTGAGGATGCATGTAGGAGCCTTCATTCTCATGCACCTTAAAAATGTCTTGAACAGCCACTTGAATGAATCTGCATCCTCATCTCTTATCAGGGCAAAAGCAAAGAATGTTGTCTGTAAGTGGTTGTTAGTTCCGACAAACACCCCAAGTGGCATATGGTACTTGTTGGTCTTATATGTTGTGTCAAACGTTACGCAGTCTCCGAAGTCCTAATACGCCCCTCGGCAGCTTGCGTTCGCCCAGAATATGTTCTTAACTCTGTCGGACTCATCGAGTTGCATGTCACAGAAAAATTCCCTGTTTATAGCTTTCATCTCCCTAAAGAAGTTGACAGTCTTTAGGACATCGTCCACATCATCAATCCTTGAATTCTTTGCTTTCCTGCATATCAAAAGTTCATCTGAATAATGCATGTTGAACTGGCGTCAGGTCATGCGTTGCGTGATATGTTTGTACTGACAGAGGAAAAAATACGAAGACAGTTTATGGGAGGAGAACAAGTTTGTACTTACAGGTTAATCAGGTCTTTGGCATTCATTTCGAGGAAGTAGCTACCAGGGTCATCACCACCCAGTATGCTCATGATTTGCGCGTGTTCAATGCCTTTGAACTACAGGTACTTGACGTACTCCAAGATTGTTTTGTCAAAGTTTTTGTGGGAGTGCAAGAAGACAAGCATTTCCGCGGTGAGCTGTAGCCTGTGGTTGTGTTCCCAGACTATCTCTTTTACGACAAATGTTCCATCTTTTTCCTTCTTCAGCCTCATTTAGCCCCACAGTTAGTTCTGGCTATCGTCTTGTTACGCTGTCTATTTGCTTCACACACCTTTGATTCATAAACTCCATGGCACGTGCAATAAAGGTAGGCTCTGGTCTTTAACTTGGGGCCTTCCCTGACAGCAAAACCAGCATGCTTTGCATATACGTTGTAGAAGTTCTTAGTTTCTTCGAAAGTTTCAAACCTCATCTCTAGCCTTGGCAGAACATAAGCTTCAATATCAAGTGGCTGCACACAACAGTGACCAAACAAAAATGTTAGATGGGGTGGTCATAGCACCATGGTATGGACTGTGCTTATGTTTTTTTTCTTTTCTATATGGATACTTACATGTGTATAGCTCTGCGCTGCATCTGGTGTTTGTTGTTCTCCCTGGTTTATGGGCGCCGGTGGTGTCACCCTTGGCACATGTAGCAATGCATCTCTTGGAGGGAGCAACGTTGACGAAGATCTCCGTCTTTCGTTGTACGGTTGTCTCCCCTCAGATTCATTGCGAGGTTGTTCCTGTCTATATGGCTCATATTTTGTACCTTTGAACCTGCTAGATTGGCCAAAATTTCTGTCTTTTTGCCCTGGTCTTCCCGTCGCAACTGCTCTTGCAGCACGGATGATTGATGTTGACGGAGCGACTGGTGGAAGCCTTGTTACAACCCATCCACGGCTTCCTGTCCTTGGCTTTTTGCATGCACTGGGAAAGGAAAACATTTGTTGTTGGTGATATTGTTGGCCTTGTTGCAACCCAGCAGTGGCAAAGCTTGCATTCCCAGATATTTGTCTTTGCTGTATAGAAGAACCTGTCCGTGCTTCTGATGTTTGCGGTGTATCTTCAAATCTGCCTGTACTGTTGAAATATCCAGGCAGTATTTCTGGTGTTACCCAACCAGGTGGTGCCCCATATCTATCCGGCTCATGAAGCTCTTGCTACGTGCGCCACCTTGCATGCTTCTGCAAACAACATTCAACAGTTTTGAGATTAATCTGGTTCGTTCTCAGCCGAACTGATGAACGGTGATGCTCAAACACGGATGTACTGATGTACTGTTTCTTCTACAACTTATGCAACTACAGTAGAAGTACTCCTAGTTTATGTATCTTTGAACTTACTGTGTAAATGTGGCACACTCTTATCACTATATACTTGGACTGACGCATATGTTTTTAAGTTTTTTTACTTGAACTGAAGATAGCATATCAGATGCACTGACAGTAACCCCGACATCCTAATCGTGCATTGATGCATCTACATTACAAGCACTGCCAGCTTATGTATCACTGAACTTACTGTGTACCAATTTTATATTATTATTTTCAGTAACAGTTTTGTTAATCGTTTGAACTGACGCAACTACATGACTTGTACTCTTTAGAGATAGCAACATACAACTTTTCAATGGTAGCTGAACCTTTTGTCACTATATACTTGGACTGACGCGTATGTT
>NC_057798.1:187028849-187136925 GCF_018294505.1 Triticum aestivum | reverse complement strand
TTTGTCACTATCTACTTGTACTGACGCATATGTTTTTAAGTTTTTTTTTACCTGAACTGAAGATAGCATATTAGATGCACTGACAGTAACCTCGACATCCTAATCGCGCATCAATGCATCTACATTACAAGCACTACCAGCTTATGTATCGCTGAACTTACTGTGTAGCAATTATATATTTTAATTTTTGGTAACAGTTTTGTTAATCGTTTGAACTGACGCAACTACATGACTTGTACTCTTTAGAGATAGCAAACATACAACTTTTTCAGTGGTAGCTGAACCTTTTGTCACTATCTACTTGGACTGACGCATATGTTTTTCAGTTTTGTTTACCTGAACTGAAGATAGCATATTAGATGCACTGACAGCAACCTCGACATGCTAATTGCGCATCAAGTTGCAGGGGTGCAAACGAACTGATGCAAGCATTTGCTATGTACTGATGCAGCATAGATGCATCACATAATTTTGTACTCATGAACCCAATAGTGTAACATGCAGGCAGAGCATAGCAGCACAGATAAACTGATGAACTGATAAATTGACAGAAACATGGTACCTATCTTCATTCAAACCCAGATCTCAAAAACTTTGGTGTTGCTAGTAATGTGTGTGGGAAGAATTCATCACCTGCATCTTGTTGCATGTGACTCCATCTTCGTTTCGTTGGCGGTGTATTGGCAAGAAGTTGGGAGGTGGAGCCATTGTTGTTGGGGAGACAACCGTGCTTGTGGTGGAGCTCCGTCGACGAGGTCCGTCGAGGGGCGGAGGCAGGAGGCGTGGATCACGGCCCAGGCGAATCTCCGGCGCACGGCGGCGGGAAGGCGCGCTGGGAAGCTCCTGCACCAGGCGGCGGGTAGGCGAGCGGAGAGGCTCCTGCACCAGACGGAGGGAGGCGTGCGGGGAGGCTCTGGCGCCCGGCAGCGGGGAAGCACATGGGGATGCTCCCTCGCCCGGCAGTGGGGAGGTGCGCGGGGATGCTCCGGCGCCGGACGAGGCGACCGATGGTGGCGGCGGTCGGGCCAGCAGCATGGCTAGATGGCGGCGTGCCGGGTGGGAGTGATGGCTATGGATTGGGGGCCGGTGATGCAAATTCGCCGTCGGCGGGTCATGGCGCCGCGGGCTCCCTCGCTCTGGCTGCCGTCGTCGCTTGCTCGCCCGCGACGGCTGCCTCTGGCGGTAGGAAGTGGGTCGGATTGGGGCTGGGTCTGTCGTGGACGCGTCGCGCCTTATAGGGGGCAAGGGTAACAGAATAATATTCTGTTACCAGTAACAAAATAGTCCAACCATATATATATATATATATATATATATATATATATATATATATATATATATATAGTTCATATAAGCAATTTTATTCTCATTCACAATAGCGGGAGTATCATATGAAACTCAAATACTAAAAATGTTTCCACACTAAAAGAGTAATGTTCAATAAAAGGATATTCAAAATTATGACAATAATTATCACTACTTTTTATAACATCATAAGTAGCAACTTTGTTCTCATTGTAGATATGCGGCATGCAATCATCATAGCAAATTTGATCATTCGAAGTATGGGGACTAAAAGATCATCTTCATTAAGCATATCATCCCCAAGCTTGAGACAAACATTAATTACAGCAAATAAATTCTCAAACATGTTATTCTCATCGAACATAGCATCCCCAAGCTTGTGGCTTGGCATATCGTAAGCATCATCACTCTCATCATTAATAGTATGAATAGCACCAACGGTATAACAATTGCTATCATCATAATTTATCAAGTTGGTGCCAAAGATTTCCAAGATTATAAGAAGTATAATTATCTTCCCAATCATAATCATCACAACAAGCAATATAATAGGCATAACAAAATCATTATCAATAGTGCTCTCAGACATTGTGCCATAAGACAAAGAAGCAATATCATCATAAAGGGCATCATCTTCCACAATTATTTTTGATTCATTTTCACGAGGCACAACAATAATAGGAGCAACATTATTTGGGAGAGATACCTTTTTACCTCTATTCTTTCTCCTTTTCTTCTTCTTTACAACATCATGTGTGGGTTTAATTCATTTTTTCGAGCTTCTTATTGATGAGATTGGTTGAATAGGGAGCTCCTCCTCGTCACCTATTTCATCATGAGAGACAATAGGAGGGAAAGTGGAAATCTTTACCCTTTCATTAGTATTCCTTTTATATTCTATTGGTTTTCCCATCTTTCTATAGGTGGCAATATAAGCAATCTGATTGCAATTTACCATGCAATATAGATATTTTTAGATTAGTTTCAATGTCGTCCGTGGGAATGAATACTTCAAACCAACTATTTTTATGTGTCAATTCTTCACTCCCAAAAAATAAACAAAGTTCATTATAAAGTTCTAGGATGATCAAATTATTGCAATATTGGGACACAATTCGATCATGAAAAAGCATGCATTGGAAATTAAGGTGACCAACTTTATTGCAATGTCACAAGTAATATGACAAAGATAATATCCTTTTGTAGCAAATTCATCTATCACTTTTAGAAAAAAATTGGTTCTATCATGTTTGTGCTTCTTAGAAAATCTATCTTCCCTATAATGCACGTCTTCACAAAGTCTTTCCACTCCACAAAAATTGACATGCTTATAAGAAACTTTTTTTCATGACTAGTGCAATCATCAATAGCATTTTGGATATTTATAGAATTCATACCAACAACATTGCATATGCACGTCTAGCATATGCACGTCAATATCACTTTCTGGCCTCACGCACGGTAACTCGCAGCTGCCACCTTTACCTTGGTCGGGGCCGTTTGCGTCTTTTGGCTCATGTATATGATTGTGATGCTAGAATCCATATAACCAAGAACCCGGGTTGACATGACTAGTCATAAACCAAGGTGGCACAAACGTACAAGGACATGTATACGTAACCCGGTAGTGCACGTGTCGGTCATCGGCATGTGTAATCGAGTCGTAGCAAGCTACAAGGACTCCAGTAAAACACTTCTTGACATTTTCCCGCAGGGATAGACACAAGAGCAAAGAAGGATACATGCCGGTCAATCCATGTGTTCCAGAACAGTAGCGAACTACCAAGGCTCATTGGAAGCATTAGAGGCATTTTCCTGTAGGAAAGGATACCAAAGGCAGATACCTATGTGTCGAACGTCACACATACCAATGCATTATATGTGTAGATACAACATAGCATCAAAACATAATTCTACAAGTCAACGTATTTATTTAAGAGGCTCCGAGGAGCCATACATAACATGATATTACAAACATGGGTCTCATGACCCAACATAAAAATTCATAGAAATAACGAAAGCATAAACATGTCCGAGTACAGACAACTACAAAAGAAAAAGGCTAAAAAGCCTGACTATCTACAAGCCCCTCCATAGGAACTAGACCTGATTTCCAAGCTAATCGGTCAACATCGAACTCATCATTGGAACCACTAGTGAGACCAACGTCTCCTTTGCAAAAATATAAATTAAGCAACCATGAGTACAAAGATTCTCAACAAGACTTACATCAGAACTAACTACATATGCATCAGTACCAACAATGTGGCCGTGGAGTTTGATTGCAGCAAGCCTACTTTGACTCAGTGGGTATCCTGAACTACAACTCCGAGTATTTTCTTTGAGGTGAGAGAGCGCACACGGGTTCACATATTCATCATATTAATACACCATTATGGATCCTCTCCCGTCTCCCTATGAGAAGGCCATCCATAGCACTCATACTTATCTTGCGCATTTTAGAACATCTGTTTCAACTTGTCTATGAACCATATAAGCTTCCAAGTAGTCCATATTCGATGCGGCTGTTCGAATAGATCACTTATAATCCTGCATGGATGTTCTTCTTCACACACGCTCCCATCACTTACCACCATATACACGTCATGTATCTCGACAACATTCAAGCGGAAGCCTGGCGAGGGTGTTGGGTTATAGCCTATTTGAGACTGAACCCGCAAGGAAGTCCAGCCGAAGTCTTCTTTACGGCACCAAACGATGTGAGCAGGGTTCCCAAGCCCACCAAACTTGTGCCACTTGGTGCACCGTGCCATGGTGTCTCTATGACTAACCAGAATGGGTAGTAACATGCATATGTTACTGGTCTATGTTACTACCTCTATAGCGGGGAGTAACATATGTGTGGTAACATGCAACACTTCATTTATTAGGCTATAGACTCATCTTGCCTTGATATGTGTGATGTTACTCATATTACTAGTAAGACGAGCCACAGTGGGAGTAATTTCATTAGTAACATCGAGTCCAACTCAGCAAAATTGCTTATGTGGCAATGAGTTAATGAGGAAAGATATAGTTATAGTAACTTAGCTAGTTACTGTAACATCACATGTCTCAATTCAATATGAGTCTATAACCTAATAAATGAAGCTTTGCGTGTTACCACACTTATGTTACTACCCACTATGAAGGTAGTAACATAGTCTAGGGATATGGGTATGTTACTAGTGACCATTGTGGCTAGTCTAACTAGCTATGTTACCACTTTCCTTTCTTTCTTCATTTATTGCTTGCCACATCATCTATTTTATTTGGTTATGTGTGATGTTAATACCTATGTTACTCCCATTGTGGGTAGTCTACCGCATCATAGTCCACTCCTAGGGTCAGTGCTACACATGGGCTCCAACACATATCCTATAAACACACACAAAAACTAGTTCTAACTCCTGGACAGAGATCAGAACGATTAGTAAGTCAAGAGGGTTTATGGGTTTTGGGCCCAATGTGTGGTACTACCGTTCTTGGATAACATACACAAAATTCAGTTCTTAAGAACGGTCTCAATAAGACAACCCACCATGTACTCCTACATGACATCTCATCACCACCTTTATTAAATTGTATTCACACATTTAGCTCTCACACAGTAGGACATGAACATCACCATTCCAATTCATCACCCAGATAGATCAGACCTGACACAACTCTAAGCATAGCAACCAAACATGGATGAATTGTCACAACATGGTTGAATCAATTCCAACACAATTTTTTCTTGTAGAAGTAGAAGTCCACCACATCTACGATGATACATGTTTTTGTCACAATTATCGTCTTGGAAGTGTCACATCAATGACCAAAAGTTTTCATTCAGACAATAATGTCACAGATGAGTCTTTTTTTTTGTAGTGGACGGTGACTGTTTCTTTAAGATGGAATAAGATTCTTCCCGCTTAGCCCCTATACTGGTGGTGTGTCTAGTATCGTCGGAGGGCGTGTGAAGGTGTGTATCCGGCGGATCTCGGTGTATTCGGCCGGTGGTTATCTTTGGTGGTTCCGCTCAAATCCGGTCTTTGTTCGTCTTTGTTCATGTGTTTTCAGGTTGAATTCTTCTGATCTTAGCTTCTCTTTGTCAGCAATGGTTGCTGTTCTGGTTGTCCTATTTGACGTTAGCAAGACGACTTCTTGAATGTCTACTACAAAGTTGTATCTGACTCCTGCGAGGGAGGGGCAATGACGGCGGCGCGCCTTCGACTCGCTTCAGTGTTTGTAGTCATCGTCAGATGGTCTACGAATCCAAATATTTTATTTTTATTTTTTAAGTTCGTTGTACTGTTGTAATTGGAGATGAATAGATTGAGTTAGCCCCAAAAAGAAGGATAACAAAAATATTTTTTGATTCTTAAACCACTGGTCTTGACTGATTACGCCATTTGGGCCTGTTTGATTCCAAATAAGTCACCAACTTATAAGTCAGGTGACTTAAAACCAGTGACTTATAAGTCACGTCTGTTTGGTTGTCACCTGACTTATAAGTCACCTGATCACACATTCTCACACCAATCCACATCATGCAGGTGATGGGACCCACGCAAAAGGAGGTGACTTATAAGTTTTAAGTTGGAATGGAGTAACTTATGACTTATAAGTTGGGGTGACTTATAAGTTGGGTCCATTTGGTAAAATAAGTCATCTTTTTTCATCTTTCAATTTATAAGTTGGTGACTTATTTGAAACCAAACAATCTAAAAAAGGCATCCGTTCAGTAGAGGACGGGAAGCTCAAGACGACGATGGAAAAACTTCGGCGAGCTGACGAGCGTCGATAGTTCCCAACGCCACCGCGCGCCAGCGCCAACAGGCACGAGGCACACTTCTCAAACAACTGCAGCGACGCACCTCGGGGCTCCGACTGCGATCCTTCCCGAGAAAGCCTGATAGGCGCGCCGCGCGGCACGGTACAGTCGTACAGACGAATCCCATTGGAGCAAAACGTTCGTCTTGCGTTACTATTCATGGCCCGCGACCCGAGCACGTACTCCTACTACTATTTCCCCTAGGACTACTACCCCAGTGGAGTACTCACCATGTCATCACATTTCCCTTTGTCGTGATGGAGGCATTTCATTCTGATTTGAGATTGTTTACGCTTCACTCTTTATCGGAAAATACTCCTCGCTAGTGTATGTATGCATCGAGCGATCGAGCATATAGGCTGCTCATCACTGACGCCGCCTCAACTTAACACTGTGTTCAAAAGAAAAACTTAAAATTTCAGTAAATTTCCTGTTCAAAAGAAAACTCTTTTGGTAAGAAATATTAAACTGAGAATCGCTTTGGGACCAAGCACACTCTCAGCACTTACTTCAGAGGAGAAAAGAGGAACCACATTGAGCCGGGCGTGGCTACGTTGGCTACGTGCAACTAGGGGGTGGGTGCGATTTTTCCGGCGTATTCCAACTTCCAAGGCCGAAGTGCGTTCGCTCACCACGACACCTCCGTCTTTATAAACCACCCGCTCCCTTCCTCTGGCTAACACAGGACCTTCTCCATCAAGATCGGCACAGTACCAGCAAGGCAACATCTACTGCACCACAGAAGAAACACGCTTGCCGAGATGGACTCGTTCAAGCAGAAGGCGAAGGACGTGTTCACCACACACGAAGGCGCGCTGGAAGCCGCCGCAGCCGCGGCGGTGGTCGCCGGCGCTGCCGTGGGCATCTACTTCCTCTGGCCTGCTGGGGCGGTGGCCGCCGGCGCCACGATGAAGGCGCCAGGCGCGGCCGGCTTCTTCATCTCCCGCGCGGCATTCGTGGCGAATTCGCAGCTGTATTTTCAGATACTGCGCACTGCCGGCGCCGCGGCGGCGGCCGCCGCCTTCGCGCTGTAAGGGAGAGCAGAGCATGCATGCATGCATGCGCGCGCATCTGCCGCTTGCCGCCCCGGTCGATCTAGTTAAGTTAGAGTTATCGCGTGAAAATGTCGCGTGTGTTGGGTTGTCTCTGTCGATCTACCTCTTGTTGCTTCTTTCGACCCACTGAAGTTGTTATCTCCACGCATGCAGGCGCGTGTGCCGTTCTTTGTTAGTGTCAATCTAGGCAAGTTATTTTCATTTTCTGAAGAGGCTGTTGTTCAGTTATCTTAATGTGCTCTAGAGATCTGTCGCTTCTTGCTTAACTTAGTAGTATGATGTTATCTCCGAGAAATGTTGCCTGTGTCAAGTTTAGTGCGCTCTATTGATTTGCAATCAGAAAAGGAAATATCTGACCTGAGATAACTAGGCGTTAACTAATTACTTATGCACAAGATGCCCCTCGGTCTCGACATGGGTGATAGCATGTTTTTTTTTCTTGAAACGGAGGCAAAGATTGCTCATTCATTAATTAAGCTGATGAGAATTGTTTACTTAATTACACACAACTAAGCAAAAATTGGAACAACAAGAGCACAGCCCACTACCAAACACTGAACCACACACGATAAAGCCGACTCTCTTCGACGGCGTGCATATGAGTTTGGCGTCGATGACTTATCGACTGTCGCACTTGTAGAAGACCCAACCTTCGTGCTCATACATCCCCTAGACGAGCAGCTTCACCTCCCTACCACAATCAGGGCAATGCATGAGGGGAATCATTGGGAACAGGGCACCGACCGGACAAGGAAGAGCTGGTGATGGACATTGCCGAGGGTAGATCCAAGAATACGGTGAGCACACACGTGAAGGACCACCAAGGGATTTGGGGGCAGTCATGAGGGAAATGTGTTTCCCGCCCACATTGTCCTAAACAGAGAGGTAGTCACGAGCGAGAGGACGAGATCGCAGAGCGTAAACAACCTCGGTCGAGATGCCTCGAACACATTGCTAAGTACAGCGGGTTCATTCATGCAGACAACGGCGGGGAGGGGGGCATCAACAAGATTGCAGTGGCCATAAGTGTGTTGCCAGGTCAGCAAGCACAACCGACGTGACCGCCAAATGACACATAGTGATTGGTTGGTGACCTGTTCGCCACATCCGTGCCAAGTTGGTGTACACAACGCATCACCTTGGGCACCATAGCGCAACATGAGCTCTAAGTTTACATATGTCAGATCATATTAGCGTTTTATATATACTCATGCACCACCAGATGTCGGCCTGAAGTCTAAACTAGTTAAAGCTACACGTACGATGACACCATTGCCTAGAGCCCGAAACTAGGATCCGTTTGAATGGCTCCCAAGCCAACCACACCCAAACAGGGATCACCGATAGAGATTTTCCCTCGCGTCAACATAAAAAAGTGAATTGTTGGCCATAATTTTGATGTGGATTGGAGACTTTGGCATCCAACGAAACATATGCGCATGCATTCGATCAACGTTGAGGTTTTGGTAAGGCGGGAGTTAGTTGCCATCTGAACAAGCCCTAGACTTTGCCAGGATCTGTGGTGCCACCCTGGCAAAACGTACGTCTGATCGACAAGATGGGACTTCGTGGTAGGCACAAACCCTGTCCCATCTTCATTTTCATCTCCATCTCCATTATTACTAGTATTAAACAAGTAAGTTAAGACAAAAACATTAGATCTCAGCCACATATCCACCATTAATCAATGGACCGTATTGTCCCAATGTTGTATCACATCAAATTCACATATTTTCTAATTAATTTCAATCATATTTAAAACACCTTAGTTAGGAATCAATGCACCTTCATGAGGAAACAAATCGTCACATCAAATATATCACGTAGCTGAAAAAACACATTAGCCAAAATCATGAATCGTACCACCGTAGCAACTCTTCCAAAACTACCTCTGCTCATGTAAAAGAAAAACTTTCACACTGTATCCCATGCTCACGCCGCTGCCACCGAACCTGCGCCTACCCGACTCTCTCCCATTACATGTCGCCTCCACCGATGGCGGGGCTTCAGGCTGAAAGTTGGGCGGGCTAGTGTGGGCCAGGATAAGAAATTGCACACAACACTTGTTTTTCTGGCCTAGTTTCTCTATCATATCCTTCCCCATTTTTGGCTGAGCTGGGCGGGCCAAGGCCCATTTTGACCCCAACGTACCTCCGGACCTGGCCCCCACCTTGACCTTTTATGGGAGAATATTAGAGCGATAGAATGCATCAACGTCCCTCAACAATTTTAATATATACCTTTCGTATAGGAAGTTCGTATATGTTAGTGAATCTTCTTCGTATAGGAAATCTCCTCCACTCAATCAACCAATTAAATCATTTCATGTGCCAAAATAAAATCATTAGTTCATTATTGTGATATACTGACTTTTAATATTTAGTAGTACATCATTACACTTGTTGTTGTCGAATTTTTGCCTATTAAGGGCATCTCCAACATCGACCCGTAAACCAGACCCCACATCCGTTCGCGGACCGGGAGACCAGTCCGTGGACACTGATGTGGGAGCCGCCCATCCAATGCTATGCACTATATGTTCGCCAGTAAGAGGGCAATTGCAAATTCAAGTACGTATGATCCATTGCGCGCACCGGATCACATCATCGGCAGATCACAACCCAAGATGCAAGTATGCTTAGTTTTTACATACCCGATCACAAAGAAAAATATTAGTCCGGCCGTCCGTGCAAAAATTTGGTATTTTTACTCCATGCTCAACCTACCGTTGCCGCCGTGTAGGCCGCCTCCGCCTCCTTCACCGCCCCCTCCATCTCCTACTACCCCGCCCTCTCCAACTCATCCTTCTACCACTGCAACATCTTGAAACAAACGGTTTGCACGATCATTCTTCCATCGTCATCCAAATCTGCCACCTTCAAAGTGAGCATCTTCGTGTCCTCCAAAGCGGTTGCCATCTCCACCTTCTTCTCCTCGAGCATGGCCTTCTTATATTTGATCACCGCCCTATTCTCTTTGAGCTTGAGCTTGTTCTCGGTCGCCGTCATCAACAAATTAAACTTCTCCACCTTTTTTCCTCCTTGACATCGGACTGCTTGATGTATGCCTCCTCCTTATGAAGGAAATATGCCCTAGAGACAATAATAAAGTTGTTATTAATATGTCCTTATATCATGATAAATGTTTATTATTCATGCTAGAATTGTATTAACCGGAAACTTAGTACATGTGTGAATACATAGACAAACAGAGTGTCCTAGTATGCCTCTACTAGACTAGCTCGTTAATCAAAGATGGTTAAGTTTCCTAGCCATAGGTATGAGTTGTCATTTGATGAACGATATCACATCATTAGAGAATGATGTGATGGAGAAGACCCATCCATTAGCTTAGCACTATGATCGTTTAGTTTATTACTATTGCTTTCTTCATGACTTATACATGTTCCTATGACTATGAGATTATGCAACTCCCGAATACCGAAGGAACACTTAGTGTGCTATCAAACGTCACAACGTAACTGGGTGATTATAAAGATGCTCTACAGGTGTCTCCAATGGTGTTTGTTGAGTTAGCATACATCGAGATTAGGATTTGTCACTCTGATTGTCGGAGAGGTATATCTGGGCCCTCTCGGTAATGCTCATCACTATAAGCCTTGCAAGCAATGTGACTAATGAGTTAGTCATGGGATGATGCATTACGGAACGAGTAAAGAGACTTGCCGGTAACGAGATTGAACTAGGTATGATGATACCGATGATCGAATCTCGGGCAAGTAACATACCAATGACAAAAGGAACAACATACATTGTTATGCGGTTTGACCGATAAAGATCTTCGTAGAATATATAGGAGCCAATATGAGCATCCAGGTTCCGCTATTGGTTATTGACCTGAGATGTGTCTCGGTCATGTCTACATAGTTCTTGAACCCGTAGGGTCTGCACGCTAAACATTTGATGACGATTTGTATTATGAGTTTGATGTATTGAAGGTTGTTCGGAGTCCCGGATGAGATCACGCACGTGACGAGGAGTATCGAAATGGTCGAAACATAAAGATTGATATATTGGACCATGTTATTTGGACACAGGAAGTGCTCGGGTAGTTTCGGATAAAACCAGAGTGCCGGAGGGGTTACCGGACCCCCCGGGGAAGTAATGGGCCTTAGTGGGCCTTAGGGGAGAGAGGGGGAAGCATCCAGGAGGTGCCCCCCCAAGGGGAGTCCCAATAGGATTAGGGAAGGGGGCGCGGCCCCTCTTTCCCTCTCCCTCTCCCTTTCCTTCCATCTTCTCCTACTTGGACTAGGAAAGGGGGAAATCTACTCCTACTAGGAGTAGGAATCCCCCCTTGGGCGCTCCCCTTGTGGCCAGCCCTCCTCCTCCTCCCCTCCTTTATATAGGGGGGAGGGGGGCACCCCATAGACACACAAGTTGATCTTTAGCCGTGTGCGGTGCCCCCCTCCACAGTTTTCCACCTCGGTCATATTGTCGTAGTGCTTTGGCGAAGCCCTGCGTCGGTAACTTCATCATCACCGTCACCATGCCGTCGTGCTGACGAAACTCTCCCTCGGCCTCAATTGGATAAAGAGTTCGAGGGATGTCAGCGAGCTGAACATGTGCAGATCGCGGAGGTGCCATGCGTTCGGTACTTGATCGGTTGGATCGCGAAGACGTTCGACTACATCAACCGCGTTACTAAACTCTTCCGCTTTCGGTCTACGAGGGTACATGGACACACTCTCCCCTCTCGTTGCTATGCTTCTTCTAGATAGATCTCGTGTAATCGTAGGAATTTTTTTGAAATACGATGTTCCCCAACAGTGGCATCCGAGCCAGGTCTATGTGTAGATGTTATATGCACGAGTAGAACACAAAGAGTTGTGGGCGATAATAGTCATACTGCTTACCAGCATGTCATACTTTGATTCGGCGGTATTGTTGGATGAAGCGGCCCAGACCGACATTACATAACCACGTTCATGAGACTGGTTCTACCGCGGTGCTTTGCACACATGTCACTAGTGGGTGTCTGTTTCTCCAACTTTAGTTGAATCGAGTGTGACTACGCCCGGTCCTTGTTGAAGGTTAAAACAACACACTTGATGAAAAATCATTGTAGTTTTGATGCGTAGGTAAGAACGGTTCTTGCTAAGCCCGTAGCAGCCACATAAAACTTGCAACAACAAAGTAGAGGACGTCTAACTTCTTTTTGCAAGGCTTGCTGTGATGTGATATGGTCAAGACGTGATGATATATAAATTGTTGTATGAGATGATCATGTTTTGTAATAGCTATCGGAAACTAGCAGGAGCCATATGGTTGTCGCTTTATTGTATGAAATACAATTGCCATGTAATTGATTTACTTTATCACTAAGCGGTGGCGATAGTCGTAGTAGAAATAGTTGGCGAGATGACAACGATGCTTTGATGGAGATCAAGGTGTCAAGCCGGTGACGATGGTGATCATGACGGTGCTTTGGAGATGGAGATCAAAGGCACAAGATGATAATGGCCATATCATATCACTTATATTGATTGCATGTGATGTTTATCCTTTATGCATCTTATTTTGCTTAGTATGGCGGTTTTGCAAGCCAGTTTTGCACACGCAGAATACTCGGGTTAAACTTGACGAGCCTAGCATATGCAGATATGACCTCGGAACACTGAGACCGAAAGGTCGAGCGTGAATCATATAGTAGATATGGTCAACATAGTGATGTTCACCATTGAAAACTACTCCATCTCACGTAATGATCGGACATGGTTTAGTTGATATGGATCACGTGATCACTTAGAAGATTAGAGGGATGTCTTAAGTAATATGATTAATTGAACTTTAATTTATCATGAACTTAGTACCTGATAGTATTTTGCATGTCTATGTTGTAGATTAATGGCCCATGCTACTATTCCGTTGAATTTTAATGCGTTCCTAGAGAAAGCTAAGTTGAAAGATGATGGTAGCAACTACACGGACAGGGTCCATAACTTGAGGATTATCCTCATTGCTGCACAGAAGAATTACGCCCTGGAAGCACCGCTAGTTGCAAGACCCACTACAGGAGCAACGCCAGACGTTGTGAACACATGGCAGAGCAAAGCTATTGACTACTCGATAGTTCAGTGTGCCATGCTTTATGGCTTAGAATCGGGACTTCAACAATGTTTTGAACGTCATGGAGCATATGAGATGTTCCAGGAGTTGAAGTTAATATTTCAAGCAAATGCCCGGATTGAGAGATATGAAGTCTCCAATAAGTTCTACAGCTGCAAAATGGAGGAGAATAGTTCTTTCAGTGAACATATACTCAGAATGTCTTGGTACCACAATCACTTGACTTAGCTGGGAGTTAATCTTCGGGTTGATAGTGTCATTGACAGAGTTCTTCAATCACTTCCACCAAGCTACAAAAGCTTCGTGATGAACTATAATATGCAAGGGATGGATAAGACAATTCCCGAGCTCTTCGCAATGCTAAAGGCTGCGGAGGTAGAAATCAAGAAGGAGCATCAAGTGTTGATGGTTAACAAGACGACTAGTTTCAAGAAGAAGGGCAAAGGGAAGAAGGGGAACTTCAAGAAGAACGGCAAGCAAGTTGATGCTCAAGTGAAGAAGCCCAAGTCTGGACCTAAGCGTGAGACTGAGTGCTTTTACTGCAAAGGGACTGGTGATGTCTACTACACAACCTTCTTCTTGTAGACGTTGTTGGGCCTCCAAGTGCAGAGGTTTGTAGGACAATAGACAATTTCCCTCAAGTGGATGACCTAAGGTTTATAAATCCATGGGAGGCGTAGGTTGAAGATGGTCTCTCTCAAACAACCCTGCAACCAAATACCAAAGAGTCTCTTGTGTCCCCAACATACCCAATACAATGGTAAATTGTTTAGGTGCATTAGTTCGGCAAAGAGATGGTGATACAAGTGCAATATGGATGGTAGATATAGGTTTTTGTAATCTGAAAATATAAAAACAGCAAGGTAACTAATGATAAAAGTGAGCACAAATGATATTGTAATGCGTTGAAACAAGGCCTAGGGTTCATACTTTCACTAGTGCAAGTTCTCTCAACAATAATAACATAATTGGATCATATAACTATCCCTCAACATGCAACAAAGAGTCACTCCAAAGTCACTAATAGCGGAGAACAAACGAAGAGATTATTGTAGGGTACGAAACCACCTCAGAGTTATCCTTTCCGATCGATCTATTCAAGAGTCCGTAGTAAAATAACATGAAGCTTTTCTTTCCATTCGATCTATAGAGTTCGTACCAGAATAACACCTTAAGACACAAATCAACCAAAACCCTAATGTCACCTAGATACTCCAATGTCACCTCAAGTATCCGTGGGTATGATTATACGATATGCATCACACAATCTCAGATTCATCTATTCAAACCAACACAAAGTACTTCAAAAAGTGCCACAAAGTTTCTACCGGAGAGTCAAGACGAAAACGTGTGCCAACCCCTATGCATAAGTACACAAGGTCACTGAACCCGCAAGTTGATCACCAAAACATACATCAAGTAGATCACGTGAATATCCCATTGTCACCACAGATAAGAACATGTAAGACATACATAAAGTGTTCTCAAATATTTAAAGACTCAATCCGATAAGATAACTTCAAAGGGAAAACTCAATCCATTACAAGAGATTAGAGGGGGAGAAACATCATATGATCCAACTATAATAGCAAAGCTCGCGATACATCAAGAGCATGCCGAATCAAGAACACGAGAGAGAGAGAGAGAGAGAGAGAGAGAGAGAGAGAGCGATCAAACACATAGCTACTGGTACATACCCTCAGCCCTAAGGGTGAACTACTCCCTCCTCGTCATGGAGAGCGCCGGGATGATGAAGATGGCCACCAGTGAGGGATCCCCCCTCCGGCAGGGTCCCGGAACAGGGTCCCGATTGGTTTTTCGTGGCTACAGAGGCTTGCAGCGGCGGAACTCCCGATCTAGGTTATGTTTTGGAAGTTTGGGGATATATAAGAGGTGTTGGCATCGGGAACAAGTCAAAGGGTCCACGAGGTAGCCACGATGTAGATGGGCGCGCCCAGGGGGTAGGGCGCGCCCTCCACCCTTGTGGTGGCCTCGGGACTCTCCAGGTCCATCTCCGATGCTCCGCGGGCTTCTTCTGGTCCAAAAACAATCTCCATGAATTTTCAGGTCAATTGGACTCCGTTTGGTATTCCTTTTCTGCGATACTCAAAAACAAGGAAAAAACAGAAACTGGCACTGGGCTCTAGGTTAATAGGTTAGTCCCAAGAACCATATAAAATAACATATAAATGCATATAAAACATCCTAGATGGATAATATAATAGCATGGGACAATAAAAAATTATAGATACGTTGGAGAAGTATCAAGCATCCCCAAGCTTAATTCCTGCTCGTCCTCGAGTAGGTAAATGATAAAAACAGAATTTTGATGTGGAATTCTACCTAACATATTTTTCAATGTAATTTTCTTTATTGTGGCATGAATGTTCAGATCCAAAAGAGTCAAGACAATAGTTTAATATTGACATAAAAATAATAACACTTCAAGTATACTAACCAAGCAATTATGTCTTCTCAAAATAACATAGCCAAAGAAAGCTCATCCCTATAAAATCATATAGTTTAGCCATGCTTCATTTTCACACAAAATGCTCCCATCATGCACAACCCCGATGACAAGCAAAGCAATTGTTTCATACTTTAGCATTCTCAAACTTTTTCAACTTTCACGCAATATATGAGCGTGAGCCATGGACATAGTGATATGTCTCCAACGTATCTACTTTTCCAAACACTTTTGCCCTTGTTTTGGACTCTAACTTGCATGATTTGAATGAAACTAACCCGGACTGATGCTGTTTTCAGCAGAACTGCCATGGTGTTGTTTATTGTGCAGAAAACAAAAGTTCTCAGAATGACCTGGAAATCCACGGAGATAACTTTTGGAAAATATAAAAAATATTGGCGAAAGAATCAAGGCCAGGGGCCCCACACCCTGTCCGTGAGGGTGGGGGTGCGCCCCCTCCCTTGGGTGCGCCCCCTGTCTTGTGGGCCCTCTGATGCTCCACCGACCTCAACTCCAACTCTATATATTCCATTTCACGGAGAAAAAAAATTAGAGAGAAAGTTTTATCGCGTTTTACGATATGGAGCTGCCGCCAAGCCCTAATATCTCTCGGGAAGGCCGATCTGGAGTCTGTTCGGGGCTCTCGTCATCGTCGTCATCATCAACCATCCTCCGTCACCAATTTCATGATGCTCACCGCCATGCGTGAGTAATTCCATCGTAGGATTGCTGGACAGTGATGAGTTGGATGAGATTTACCATGTAATCAAGTTAGTTTTGTTAGGGTTTGATCCCTAGTATCCACTATGTTTTGAGATTGATGTTGCTATGACTTTGCTATGCTTAATGCTTGTCACTAGGGCCCGAGTGCCATGATTTCAAATCTGAACCTATTATGTTTTCATGAATATATGGGAGTTCTTGTTTCTATCTTGCAAGTCTATAGTCACCTATTATGTGTTATGATCCGACAACCCCGAAGTGACAATAATCGGGATACTTCTCGGTGATGACCATAGTTTGAGGAGTTCATGTATTCACTATGTGTTAATGCTTTGGTCCGGTACTCTATTAAAAGGAGGCCTTAATATCCCTTAGTTTCCACTAGGACCCCGCTACCACGGGAGGGTAGGACAAAAGATGTCATGCAAGTTCTTTTCCATAAGCACGTATGACTATATTCAGAATACATGCCTACATTACATTGATGAACTGGAACTAGTTCTGGGTCACTGCTATGTTTTGAGCTTGCGTTGGTTTTCCTTGAAGAGGAAAGGGTGATGCATCAATAGTAGCGTAAGTATTTCCCTCAGTTTTTGAGAAACAAGGTATCAATCCAGTAGGAGGCTCCTCAAAAGTCCCACGCACCTACACAAACAAACAAAGAACTCGCAACCAACACAATAAAGGGGTTGTCAATCCCTTCACGGCCACTTGTGAAAGTGAGATCTGATAGAGATAGTATGATAAGATAAATATATTTTTGGTATTTTATAATATAGATTGGAAAAGTAAAGATGCAAATAAAAGTAGATTGAAAGCTTATATGATAAAAGATAGACCCGGGGGCCATAGGTTTCACTAGTGGCTTCTCTCAAGATAGCATAAGTATTATGGTGGGTGAACAAATTACTGTCGAGCAATTGATAGAAAAGCGAATAATTATGAGATTATCTAGGCATGATCATGTATATAGGCATCACGTCGGTGACAAGTAGACCGACTCCCTCCTGCATCTACTACTATTACTCCACACATCGACCGCTATCCAGCATGCATCTAGAGTATTAAGTTAATAAAGAACAGAGTAACGCATTAAGAAAGATGACATGATGTAGAGTAAACTCATGCAATATGATATAAATCACATCTTTTTATCCTCGATGGCAACAATACAATACGTGCCTTGCTGCCCCTGCTGTCACTGGGAAAGGACATTGCAAGATTGAACCCAAAGATGCACTTCTCCCATTGCAAGAAAGATCAATCTAGTAGGCCAAACCAAACTGATATTTTGAAGAGACTCTCAAAGATAACTTAATCACACATAAAAGAATTCAGAGGAGATTCAAATATTTCTCATAGATAAACTTGATCATAAACCCACAATTCATCGGATCTCGACAAACACACCACAAAAGAGTTACATCGAATAGATCTCCAAGAAGATCGAGGAGAACATGGTATTGAGATCCAAAAAGAGAGAAGAAGCTATCTAGCTAATAACTATGGACCCGAAGGTCTGTGGTAAACTACTCACAACTCATCGGAGGGGCTATGGTGTTGATGTAGAAGCCCTGCATGGTAGATTTCCCCTCCGGTGGAGCGCCGACGAAGGCTCCAAGATGGGATCTCGCGGATACAAAAGGTTACGATGGTGGAAATAGTTCTTCGTTGTCTCCCCTGATGTTCTCGGGGTACGTGGGTATATATAGGAGGAAGAAGAAGGTCGGTGGACACCCAAGGGGCCCACGAGATAGGGGGCGCGCCCAGTAGGGGTGGGCGCGCCCTCCACCCTCGTGGCCGCCTCGACTGCTTCTTGACTTTCACTCCAAGTCCTCTGGATCATGTTCGTTCCAAAAATCACGCTCCCGAAGGTTTCATTCCGTTTGGACTCCGTTTGATATTCCTTTTCTTCGAAACACTGAAATAGGCAAAAAAACAGCAATACGGGCTGGGCCTCCGGTTAGTAGGTTAGTCCCAAAAATGATATAAATGTGTAAAGTAAAGCCCATAAACGTCCAAAACGGGTAATATAATAGCATGGTACAATCAAAAATTATAGATACGTTGGAGACGTATCAAGCATCCCCAAGCTTAATTTCTGCTCGTCCTCGAGTAGGTAAATGATAAAAACAGAATTTTTGATGTGGAATGCTACCTAGCATATTTCTCAATGTAATTTTCTTTATTTTGGCATGAATGTTCAGATCCAAATGATTCAAAATAAAAGTTCATATTGACATAAGAAATAGTAATACTTCAAGCATACTAATCAAAGCAATCATGTCTTCTCAAAATAACATGGCTAAAGAAAGTTATCCCTACAAAATCATATAGTCTGGCTGTTGCTCTATCTTCATCACACAAAGTACTTAATCATGCACAACCCCGATGACAAGCCAAGCAATTGTTTCATACTTTAGTACTCTCAATCTTTTTCAACTTTCACGCAATACATGAGTTTGAGCCATGGACGTAGCACTATATGTGGAATAGAATGGTGGTTGTGGAGAAGACAAAAAGGGAGAAAATAGTCTCACATCAACTAGGCGTATCAACGGGCTATGGAGATGCCCATTAATAGATATCAATGTAAGTGAGTAGGGATTGCCATGCAACAGATGCACTAGAGCTATAAATGTATGAAAGCTCAACAAAAGAAACTAAGTGGGTGTGCATCCAACTCGCTTGCTCATGAAGACCTATGGCACTTTGAAGAAGCCCATCATTGTTATATACAAGCCAAGTTCTATAATGAAAAATTTCCCACTAGTACATGCAAGTGACAACATAGGAGACTCTCTATCATGAAGATCATGGTGCTACTTTGAAGCAAAAGTGTGGCAAAAAGAGATAGTAGCATTGTCCCTTCTCTCTTTTTCTCTCATTTCATTTTTTTCTTTTTCTCTTTTTTTTTCTTTTTGGGCCCTTCTTTTTTTATTTGGCCTTTCCTTTTTTTTCTTTCTTCTTTTGTTTTCTTCATTTTTTTTATAAAGTCCGAAGTCTCATCCCGACTTGTGGGGGAATCAGAGTCTCCATCATCCTTTACTCACTGGGACAATCCTCTAATAATGAAGATCATCACACTTTTATTTACTTATAACTCAAGATTCACTACAAATAAAAGACACATCCGTGACATTTTGGGCCGAACGAATTTTTTCCCTGTCATACATATGACACTTCTATGACGATAATTGTGACAAAACCCGGTATCATCATAGATGTGGTGGGCTCCTACTTCTATGACAAAAAATCATGATAGAAAATGGGCTTTTCGTCCTGGGCGGGCCGGAGACGCAGCTGCATGACATTCTTTGGGCCATCCATGACGGAAAAAACCGTGGTAGAAGCGACGGCGAGGAAAATTTCTGGGATTTCCCGGTTACGGTGGGAGGTCAGGGGCCGAGCGATGCACGTTTCTCTCGTACACGTACGCGCGTGTGTGGGAGGCGTTCGCTCTAACTGAACCCAAGCGAGGCGTTGGGCTCTAATTGAACCCGAGCGATTGCACTGCAAGTTACGTGTTACTGAACCCGAGCGATCGATCGATGGCTGTTAACTGAACCTGATCGAGCGATTCCTTCGCTACTGCTGCTAACTGAAGCCCATCGATGCTGCCTCTCTGGATGAAAAGTGAGCGTTGCGGGGGGGGGGGGGGGTTGGATGAACAGTGAGCGGTGGGGGTGGATGCAGGACCCCGTGGCGTAGCCTCCGGATGAACAGGACCCCGTGGTGTGGAGGGCTGGATGAACAGTAGACGGTGGAGGGGTGCCCGTGGAGGGGTGGTTGAACAGTAGCCGGTGGAGTAGCGCGCGGTGGAGGTTGGATGAACAGGAGCCCGTGGAGGCTGGAGGAGGTCGACGGTGGAGATGAACAGTATCCCTTGGAGTCCCATTTTGCGGTACGCCACACCCCTCCCGATAAACACAAGTCTGTTTCGTCCGTTTTGTGGTACGCCACACCCCTCCTGATCAACAGGACCCCCATTTTGACCGTAGGAGGTCCTTTTCGTCTGTTTTGCGGTACGCCACACCCCTCCCGATCAACAGGACCCCCATTTCGACCGTAGGAGGTCCGTTTCCTCCGTTTTGTGGTACGCCAGACCCCTCCCGATCAACAGGATCCCGTTTCGAATGTGGCCGGTCGAACACAAGGCCGTTTCCTCCGTTCTGCGGTACGCCAGGCCTTGTTTCCATCGCCTGTTCCATCCAAGCTCTCCCGATGAACATGACCACGCATTCCGTTCCGACCCAGCCGATTGGCTCCCCATGAACACGACGACGACGCCCGATCAACAGGACCCTGTTTCGACCGTAGGAGGTCCGTTTCCTCCGTTTTGCGGTACGCCAGACCCCTCCCGATCAACAGGATCCCGTTTCGAATGTGGCCGGTCGAACACAAGGCCGTTTCCTCCGTTCTGCGGTACGCCAGGCCTCGTTTCCATCGCCTGTTCCATCCAAGCTCTCCCGATGAACATGACCACACATTCCGTTCCGACCCAGCCGATTGGCTCCCCATGAACACGACGACGACGCTGTTTCTCCGTTCCGACCCAGCCATGTACACGAGCCCTGGCCATACGTATGCACGAGTAGGCGTTCGAGACCCCGCCCGTATGTACACATACGTGGCCATAATTTCTTTCTTGCACCCTAGCCGTCGTACGTACGTGTACATGCTACGTGCGCGCCTCTACATCGACACGTGCACGCCTCTACATTGACTAGTATATATGTACGTACACGTTCGCGACCAGAATGACAATGCTATGTACGCTTCGACCAGGTGGGTCCTGACTGTCAGGCACTTCCTTGCATGCGAAAATGTAGCTGGTGAGTCCCAGCAGTCAGGGGGGCTGATACATCTCCAACGTATCTATAATTTATGAAGCATTCATGCTATTTTATTATCTGTTTTGAATGATTATGGGCTTTATTATACACTTTTATATTACTTTTGGGACTAACCTACTAACCGGAGGCCTAGCCCATATTGCTGTTTTATTGCCTGTTTTAGTATTTCAAGGAAAAGGAATATCAAACGGAGTCCAAACGGAATGAAACCTTCGGCAGCTTGATTTTTTGGAAGAATAAGATTCGGGAGACTTGGAGTTCACGTCAGAAGATCCTCGAGGAGGCCACGAGATAGGAGGGCACGCCCCCCCTACTGGGCGCGCCCCCTGTCTCGTGGGCCCCTCGAGCACCTCCCGACCGACTTCCTTCGCCTATATAAGCCTACGTACCCTAAAAACATCGAATATCAAGATAGATCGGGAGTTCCGCCGCCGCAAGCCTCTGTAGCCACCAAAAACGTCTCGGGAGCTTGTTCCGGCACCCTGCCGGAGGGGGAATCCATCACCAGTGGCCATCTTCATGATCCCGACGCTATCCATGACGAGGAGGGAGTAGTTCACCCTCGGGGCTGAGGGTATGTACCAGTAGCTATGTGTTTGATCTCTCTCTCTCGTGTTCTCTCTATGGCACGATCTTGATGTATCGCGAGCTTTGCTATTATAGATGGATCTTATGATGTTTCTCCCCCCTCTACTCTCTTGTGATGAATTG
The DNA here is from genome assembly GCF_018294505.1 of Triticum aestivum. Lineage (NCBI taxonomy): Eukaryota > Viridiplantae > Streptophyta > Magnoliopsida > Poales > Poaceae > Triticum > Triticum aestivum. The sequence goes on along the minus strand of NC_057798.1, from coordinate 187,114,903 downwards.
AGTTTCCCTCTTGAAGTTATCTTATCGGATTGAGTCTTTGATTTGAGAACACTTGATGTATGTCTTGCCGTGTTTATCTGTGGTGACAATGGGATATCACGTGCCACTTGATGTATGTTTTGGTGACCAACTTGCGGGTTCCTCCCATGAACCTAAGCATAGGGGTTGGCACACGTTTTCTTGACTCTCCGATAGAAACTTTGGGGCACTCTTTGAAGTCTTTGTGTTGGTTGGATGAATCTGAGATTGTGTGATGCATATCATATAATCATGCCTACGGATACTTGAGGTGACAATGGAGTATCTAGGTGACATTAGGGTTTTGGTTGATTTGTGTCTTAAGGTGTTATTCTAGTACAAACTCTTGAATAGATTGATCCGAAAGAATAACTTTGAGGTGGTTTTGTACCCTACCATAATCTCTTCGTTTGTTCTCCGCTATTAGAGGCTTTGGAGTGACTCTTTGCATGTTGAGGGATTGTTATATCATCTATCTATGTTATTATTGTTGAGAGAACTTGCACTAGTGAAAGCATGAACCCTAGGCCTTGTTTCCTATCATTGCAATACCGTTTACGCTCACTTTTATCATTAGTTACCTTGCTGTTTTTATTATTTCAGATTACAAATACCTATATCTACCATCCATATTGCACTTGTATCACCATCTCTTCGCTGAACTAGTGCACCTATACAATTTGCCATTGTATTGGGTGTGTTGGGGACACAAGAGACTCTTTGTTATTTCATTGCAGGGTTGTTTGAGAGAGACCATCTTCATCCTACGCCTCCCATGGATTGATAAACCTTAGGTCATCCACTTGAGGGAAATTTGCTACTGTCCTACAAACCTATGCACTTGCAGGCCCAACAATGTCTACAAGAAGAAGGTTGTGTAGTAGACATCAAGCTCTTTTCTGGCACCGTTGCCGGCGAGGTGAGTGCTTGAAGGTATATCTTTAGATCTTGCATTTGAATCTTTTTGTTTCTTGTTTTATCACTAGTTTAGTTTATAAAAGAAAATTACAAAAAAATGGAGTTAAGTTTGTCTCATACGCTTCGTCTTTTTAATATCTTTCGTGAGTTTGATGGAAAGGAAAATTGTGCTCAAGTTCTAGAAGAAGAATGCTTTAAAATGCTTGGTACTAAATCTTTGAATGATGAGCATGATTGCAATGTTGTTAGTATAAACTCTTTGAATATCCATAGTACTAATGATGATTGCTCTAGTCATGATGAAAATATATCTTATGAGCATGTCAACTTTTGTGGAGTGCATGTTTGCATGAACACACCAAATAGAGAAGATATATATTGCAAGAGGCATAAGCATTTAGAAACTAAATGGTTGCAAGAAAGGCTAAATGTGAGTGCTGAAAATTTGAATTTCCTTTGCCGTACTTGTGAACTTTGCAATGAATGTGGTCATTTACATCTCCTATGCAAATTGTTTCATGATCGAATCGTTTCCAAAAATTGTGATGATTTGATCACCCTTGCTCATTACAATGAACTTAGTTTGCTTTTGGGTTATGAAGAATTGAAACATTTACTCAACGACCTTCCAGAATTTGCCCATAAGAAATTCCTTGATATTGATCTACAGAAGATTTATTTGTATTATGCGGTGAATTGCATTGAAAATCCTTATATTGCCAATTACATAAAGAAAATAAAGCAAATAGAAGATGATGAGAATACTAATGAAAGGGAAGAGACTTCCCAATATCCTCCTATTATTTCTTATGATGAATCAGGTAACGAGGAGGAGGTTTCTATTCAACCAATCTCGTCAATAAGGAGCTCAAAGAGGAAGGTTGAACCCACACATAATGAGAAGAAGAAAAGGAAAAGAAGGGGCAACAAAGGTAAAAAGGTATCCCTTCCAAATGATGTTGCTCCTACTACTTGTGATGATGATAATTGTTATACTATTGGTGCTATCCATACTATTAATGATGAGAGTGATTATGCTTATGATATGAAAAGGCCCAAGCTTGGGGAAGCTATGTTTGATGAGAATGACATATTTGAGAATATATTTACTGAAATTAATGTTTGTCCCACGCTTGGGGATGCTATGTTTAGTGAAGATGATATTTTTAGCGTCCCAAGTTTTGATATGCAAAGTTGTTATGATGATAGCATGCCTCTTACCTATGATGATTATATTGATGAAAGTGGGTTCGGAAGAGAGTCAACTTTAGGAAGTAGTGATCCCACTATTTTGGAGGATGTTGAATTTTATTGTGATGAATACGAAAGTGGATTTGGAAGAGTGTCAACTTTATTTAGTGATTCCACTATCTTAGGAGAGGTTTCAATTGATTATGGTGAGAACGAAGTTGCTACTTATGATGATTATTGTGATGAAACTTATGCTATAAAAAGTAGTGATGATTATATTTACAAATCTTGTCATGATTATGATTGCCTTTTTTCTGAACATTACTCTTTTAATGTGGAAACAATTTATAGTATTCAAGTCTTTTATGATACTCCCACTATTCCGAATGAGAAGAAATTTGCTTATGTGGAGAGTAGTAAATTTTCTATGCAAGTAGATAATGAAAAGAATGCTTTAGGTGCTGGTTATATTGTTGAATTTATTCATGATTCTACTGAAAATTATTATGAGGGAGGAATATATGCTTGTAGGAATTGCAATAATATCAAGTTTCCTCTCTATGTGTTGAAAATTTTGAAGCTATGCTTGTTTTACCTTCCTATGCTAGTTGATTATTGTTCCCATAAGTTGTTTGCTCAAAAAATGCCTATGCATAGGAAGTGGGTTAGACTTAAATGTGCTAGTCATATGCTTCATGATGCTCCCATTATGTTTCAATTCTTATCTTTTATGTGAGCATCATTGCCATCATCATGCCTAGCTAGAAAGGCATTAAAGAAAAGCGCTTGTTGGGAGACAACCCAATATTTACCCTTACTATTTTTGTGTGTTCACATGATTATGCTACTATAGTAATCATGTTTTATAGCTTTTGTTTCAATAAAGTGCCAAGTAAGACCTTTAGGATAGCTTACGGTGATAGTTGTGTTGATCCTGCTGAAAATCAGAAACTTTTGCACCCAGTAAATTAGTTTTGTTAATTCACAGAAACGTGCTTCTGATCTGATTCTTTTTGATGTTCCTAATTTGGTAGGATTTTTGGAGTTCCATAAGTATACGTTTGATACAGATTACTACAGACTGTTCTGTTTTTGACGGATTCTGTTTTCTATGTGTTGTTTGCTTATTTTGACGCATATATGGCTAGTATTAAGTGGTATGAACCATACAGAAGTTGGAATACAGTAGATATTACACCAATATGAATTTAGAATGAGTTCATTACAGTACCTAAGTGGTGGTTTTATTTTCTTATACTAACGGAGCTTACGAGTTTTCTATTGAGTTTTGTGTTGTGGAGTTTTCAAGTTTTGGGTAAAGATTCGATGGACTATGGAATAAGGAGTGGCAAGAGCCTAAGCTTGGGGATGCCCAAGGCACTCCAAGGTAATATTCAAGGACAACCAAGAGCCTAAGCTTGGGGATGCCCAAGGCACTCCAAGGTAATATTCAAGGACAACCAAGAACCTAAGCTTGGGGATGCCCCGGAAGGCATCCCCTCTTTTGTCTTCGTTCATCAGTAACTTTACTTGGAGCTATATTTTTATTCACCACATGATATGTGTTTTTCTTGGAGCGTCATTTTATTTTGTTAGTATTTGCTTGCTGTTATTTAGAGTAATGTTTTGCATCTTTATTTTCAATAAAAATTTCAAGGATAGCCTTTGCCATGCTTATTTTGCTAGTATACATGTTTCTGTTTGAAAACAGAAAGTTTACCGCTGTTGCAAAAATTCCCTAGAAAAGTCAGAGCATGATATAATGTTGAAACTTTTTGCATAATGAGATCTGATAAATTTACTACAGTGGGAATTTTATTTCATAATTTTTGGAGTTAGGGAAGTATTGATACTCTTGCATTCTTTACAGACTGTACTGTTTTGGCAGATTGCTGTTATGTTTGCATTGTTTGCATATGTTTGCTTGTTTAATGATTCTATTTGAGGATAGGAGTATTAAATATGCAGAGGCATTTAGTATGCAATGTTGAATAATAATTTTAGTGATTTGTTACAGTAGAAAATGATAAGGTTTTGCATTGGTTTATACTAACCTATCTCACGAGTTCTTGTTGAGTTTGGTGTGGATGAAGCTTTTGATAAAAAGAGAAACCATGATATGAGAGGAATTAAGGAGACACAAAAGTTCAAGCTTGGGGATGCCCAAGGCACCCCAAGATAATATTTCAAGAAGTCTCAAGCATCTAAGCTTGGGGATGCCCCGGTAGGCATCCCACCTTTCTTCTTCAACAACTATCGGTTAGTATCGGTTGAGCCTAAGTTTTTGCTTCTTCACATGAGTTGTGCTATCCTTGCAATGTCATTTTATTTTGTTTTGCTTGCTGTTTGAATACAATACCAAGATCTGAAATTCTTAAATGAGAGAGAGTCTTCACATAGTTACATAATTATTTAGCTACTCATTGATCTTCACTTATATCTTTTTGGAGTAGTTTGTCATTTACTCGTGTGCTTCACTTATATCCTATGAGTAAATGGTTGAATGAGTTGATGTCATAAATCTGAAATTATATATGTCTCATTTGCTTATCCCATGGGGAGTAATGACTTCACATCTAAGAAGTAGAGGTTGTAAATTTATTGAAGGTTAGCAAGCATTGTATTGGTCATTTGAACAATTCATGAAAGAATATTGAAGGAAGAGAGATTTCACATATAAATACACTATCCTAGACATCTTTTATAATTGGGAGCACTCATTAAGTATGACATGCTAAAGAGTTGATGTTGGACAAGGAAGACAACGTAATGGTTTATGTTTTCCGACATCTCAGTTAAAGTATATTGTCATGGATCATTCAAACATGTTGAGCTTGCCTTTCCCCCTCATGCTAGCCAAAATTCCTTGCACCAAGTAGAGATACTACTTGTGCTTCCAAATATCCTTAAACCCAGTTTTGCCATGAGAGTCCACCATACCTACCTATGGATTGAGTAAGATCCTTCAAGTAAGTTGTCATCAGTGCAAGCAATAAAATTGCTCTCTAAATATGTATGATCTTTTGGTGTGAAGAAAATAGCTTTATACGATCTTGTTATGGAAGCAATAAAAGCGACGGACTGCATAATAAAGGTCCATATACAAGTGGCAATATAAAGTGACGTTCATTCGCATTAAGATTTTGTGCATCCAACCCTAAAAGCGCATGACAACCTCTGCTTCCCTCTGCGAAGGGCCTATCTTTTACTTTATGTCTTTTACTTTTATGCAAGAGTCAAGGTGATCTTCACCTTTCCCTTTTTCATTTTATCCTTTGGCAAGCACTTTGTGTTGGGGTGATCCTGATATATATATATATCCAATTGGATGTAAGTTAGCATGAACTATTATTGTTGACATCACCCAAAGGTGAATACGTTGGGAGGCAACACTATAAGCCCCTATCTTTCTCAGTGTCTGATTGAAACTCCATAACCATTAGTATTGCGTGAGTGTTAGCAATTGTAGAAGACTATATGATAGTTGAGTATGTGGAGTTTGTTATTCCTGAAAATAAGATGAATTGCAATTGTTTGATGACTGAGAATGAAGTTTGCTAGTTTTCAAGAAAGTTTATGGTCTATGCTTTGACATGTGAATTGCTTGTTACTTTATCGTGAGAAGTTTTATGAGATGAACTACTGTTATGACATATTATCATGCTAGAAAAGGTGATTGAAATTATCATTGATCAAACTTGTGCACCTTCTAGCATTCACACTTCATAAATTCTTTCTTTTATCATTTACCTATTCGAGGACGAGTAGGAATTAAGATTGGGGATGCTGATACGTCTCCAACGTATCTATAATTTATGAAGCATTCATGCTATTTTATTATCTGTTTTGAATGATTACGGGCTTTATTATACACTTTTATATTACTTTTGGGACTAACCTATTAACCGGAGGCCCAGCCCATATTGCTGTTTTATTGCCTGTTTCAGTATTTCGAGGAAAAGGAATATCAAACGGAGTCCAAACGGAATGAAACCTTCGGCAGCGTGATTTTTTGGAAGAATATGATCCGGGAGACTTGGAGTTCACGTCAGAAGATCGTCGAGGAGGCCACGAGATAGGAGGGCGCCCCCCCTACTGGGCGCGCCCCCTGTCTCGTGGGCCCCTCGAGCACCTCCCGACCGACTTCTTTCGCCTATATAAGCCTACGTACCCTAAAAACATCGAATATCAAGATAGATCGGGAGTTCCGCCGCCGCAAGCCTCTGTAGCCACCAAAAACCTCTCGGGAGCCCGTTCCGGCACCCTGCCGGAGGGGGAATCCATCACTGGTGGCCATCTTCATCATCCCGGCGCTATCCATGACGAGGAGGGAGTAGTTCACCCACGGGGCTGAGGGTATGTACCAGTAGCTATGTGTTTGATCTCTCTCTCTCTTGTGTTCTCTCTATGGCACGATCTTGATGTATCACGAGCTTTGCTATTATAGTTGGATCTTATGATGTTTCTCCCCCCTCTACTCTCTTGTGATGAATTGAGTTTCCCTCTTGAAGTTATCTTATCGGATTGAGTCTTTGATTTGAGAACACTTGATGTATGTCCTGCCGTGTTTATCTGTGGTGACAATGGGATATCACATGCCACTTGATGTATCTTTTGGTGACCAACTTGCGGGTTCCGCCCATGAACCTATGCATAAGGGTTGGCACAAGTTTTCTTGACTCTCCAGTAGAAACTTTGGGGCACTCTTTGAAGTACTTTGTGTTGGTTGGATGAATCTGAGGTTGTGTGATGCATATCGTATAATCATGCCCACGGATACTTGAGGTGACAATGGAGTATCTGGGTGACATTACGGTTTTGGTTGATTTGTGTCTTAAGGTGTTATTCTAGTACGGACTCTTGAATGGATTGATCCGAAAGAATAACTTTGAGGTGGTTTCGTACCCTACCATAATCTCTTTTTTTGTTCTCCGCTATTAGTGGCTTTGGAGTGACTCTTTGTTGCATGTTGAGGGATTGTTATATGATCTATCTATGTTATTATTGTTGAGAGAACTTGCACTAGTGAAAGTATGAACCCTAGGCCTTGTTTCCTACCATTGCAATACCATTTACGCTCACTTTTATCATTAGTTACCTTGTTGTTTTTATTATTTCAGATTACAAATACCTATATCTACCTTCCATATTGCACATGTATCACCATCTCTTCGCCGAACTAGTGCACCTATACAATTTACCATTTTATTGGGTGTGTTGGGGACACAAGAGACTCTTTGTTATTTGGTTGCAGGGTTGTTTGAGAGAGACCATCTTCATCCTATGCCTCCCACGGATTGATAAACCTTAGGTCATCCACTTGAGGGAAATTTGCTATTGTCCTACAAACCTGTGCATTTGCAGGCCCAACAACGTATACAAGAAGAAGGTTGTGTAGTAGACATCAGGGGCGAATCGTTTTTATGCCCGGACGCACTTCCTTGCGTGCAAAGATGTAGCTGGTGGGTCCCTACAGTCAGGGGGCGAATCGTTTTTTCCCAAACGCACTTCCTTGCGTGCGAAGATGTAGCTGGTGGGTCCCAGCAGTCAGGGGGCGAATGCTTTTTTTTGCTCGGACGCACTTCCTTGCGTGCGAAGATGTAGCTGGTGGGTGCCAGCAGTCAGGGGGCGAATCATTTTTTTTGCCCGGACGCACTTCCTTGTGTGTGAAGATGTAGCTGGTAGGTCCCAGCTGGCAGGGGGAAACGTTTTTTTGCGAAATACGGTGGCCCGTCCGGTGGGTCCCCGCTGTCAGGAGGAGGAATAATTATTTTTCACGTAATAAGGAGGCACTTCCTTGCTGTGGCCGTGGACCCAGCTGTCAGCCTCTCCACGTACAATCCACGTCCGATGGAAGCCGTTCCTTGACCATATTGACCAGGCCGCACCGAGAGCACCAGGGCGGTGGACGACGGCGAGGCCTAGGAACGGAACGACACGGAGGCAGGGAAGACTCGGCAGTTGTTTCCCACGCGGAGGGGAGTATGACTGTACGAGGGTTTATTGGTTCATCTGTCGTCGCCGGAGAATAACAGCAGGTGTGCGTGAGTAGAGGGATGGCTAGGCCAGCGATGGGGGTACGGTGGGGCGGTGAGGCCTGCGCAGCAGCACAGCCGGCCGCGGGGAGGAGGGAGCAGGCAGTCCCGTCGGCGCTTGTTTGAGCGGCAGGAGCAGGAAGAGCAGAGATTGAAGAAGCACGACGGCCGTTGGATGGACATCCAACAGTCATTGCTTGTGCTCAACCTTTTTTTAGGAAAGCCTCAAATCTGTGGAAAACAGCATACAACCCATCTGCCATTATTTCTAATAATTTACAGCCCATTTGCTAATTCTTAAGGTTTTTTGGAGCCCATATTCTTTTTGTTAGCATTACAGCCCGTATTGTGGCCACGGTTAAAAAATTATATGAAATTTTGCATATTTCGGTGCGGTCCGAACTGTTTTTAATCCTGAAATTTCGACTCACATTCAAACTGATTTTAAGAATAAATGTATATCAATATAAAATCCAACAAATTCTCCACGCATAAAAATTAATGTAATTTAAAATCTTTAAATAAAAAAATATATTTGAAACTAATTGCTGGTTTGATGTGTTTTAAAAATGTACAACCCATTTCTTATTACTGATGGGCCATTTTCTCGGCCAGCCGAATGAAAGCTCTCCTCATCTTGAAAGATTTGCAGCCCAACATGCCTGACAAAGCGACTTACTTGGCAAATCACAAAAAGCCTAGGTTGTGACCGTGGACCCAGCTGTGAGCCTCTCCACGTACAGTACTCTTCCGATGGAAGTCGTTCCTTGACCACGTTGACCACGCCGCGCGGAGAGCACCACGGTGGTGGACGACGGCGAGGCCTAGGAAGGGGACGACGCGGAGCCGGGGAAGACCTGGCAGTGGAAGCCCGCGCGGAGAGGAGTACGAGGGTTCACTGGTTCGGCTGCGGTGTGAGGCTGCCGTCGTCGCAGGGCCTGGCCAGTGGTGGGAATAGTAGGGGGTGGTGAGGCCTCCGTGGCAGCACAGCCGGCCACGGGAGGCAGGATCATGCGACACGACCGGTGCTGCTTTGGGCGGCTGGAGCAAGAAGACCAGAGGTTGAAGAAGCACTACGGCCGTTGGATGGACATCGTACGGTCATTGGAGCTAGAATCGTTCATATTGACTAAGTTGACAAAGCCCTTCGTCCCCGTCAACTTAGTAGGCCCACAAGTCAGCCTCCCACCAAGGTGGGTCCCAACTAGCCGGGGGAGTATTCATTTTTTGTGCGTAATAACGAGGCACTTCCGGTGGGTCCGAGCTGACAGCGGGGGGAACATTTTTTCTCAAAATACGGTGGCCTGTCCGGTGGGTCCCAGCAGTCAGGGGGAAACATTTTTTTCGCAAAATACCGGTGGCCCGTCCGGTGGGTCCCCGCTGTCAGGTGGAGGAATAATTATTTTCCGCGTAATAAGGAGGAACTTCCTTGCGGCTGCCGTGGACCCAACTGTCAGCCTCTCCATGTACAGTACTCTTCCGATGGAAGTCGGTCGTTGACCACGTTGACCATGCCGCGCCGAGAGCACCATGGCGGTGGACGACGGTGAGGCCTAGGAAGGGGACGACGTGGAGCCTGGCAAGACGCGGCAGTGGATGCCCACGCGGAGAGGAGTACGAGCGTTCACTGGTTCGGCTGTGGTGTGAGGCTGCCGTCGCCACAGAATAACATGGGGTGTGGTTGAGTGGAGGGATGGCCTGGCCAGTGGTGGGAGTAGTATGAGGGTGGTGAGGCCTCCGCTGTATCACAGCCGGCCACGGGAGGCAGGAGCAGGCGGCACGACCGGCGCTGCTTTGGGCGGCTCGAGCAAGAAGACCAGAGGTTGAAGAAGCACTATGGCCGTTGGATGGATATCATACGGTCACTAGAGTATTGACTAAGTTGACAAAGCCCTCCGTCCCCGTCAACTTAGTAGGCCCACAAGTCAGCCCAACAATATGGTGGGTCCCAGCTAGCAGGGGGTATTCATTTTTTGGGTGTAATAAGGAGGCACTTCCTTGCGTGCGAAGATATAGCTGGTGGGTCCGACCTGTCAGTGGGGGGAATGTTTTTTTTCCGAAATATAGAGGCCCTTCCTGTGGGTCCTAGCTGTCATGTGGAGGAATCATTATTTTGCGCGTAATAAGGAGGCATTTCCTTGCGTGCGGCCATGGACCCAGCTATCAGCCTCTCCACATACATTCCACTTCTGATGGATGTCGTTCATTGACCATGTTGACTAGGCCGCGCCGAGAGCACCAGGGCGGTGGACGACGGCGAGGCCTAGGAAGGGAACGACACGGAGCCAGGGAATACTCGACAGTTGTTTCCCACGCGGAGGAGTACGAGGTTTTACTGGTTCGTCTACCGTCGTCGGAGAATAACAACATGTGTGGGTGAGTAGAGGGATGGCTAGGCCAGCGATGGGAGTACGGTGGGTCCGTGAGGCCTGCGCGGCAGCATAGCCGGCCGCGGGAGGAGGGAGCAGGCAGTCCCGTCGGCGCTTGTTTGAGCGGCTGGAGCATGAAGAGCAGAGATTGAATAAGCACGACAGCCGTTGGATGGACATCCAACAGTCGCTGCTCTTGTGTGTTGACTAAGTTGACAGGGTGTTGCGTGTGCGTCAACCTTTTTTTTATGAAAGCATACACGTCAACCTGTAGTAGGCGCACAAGTCAGCCTCAAATCTGTGGAAAGCAGCATACAACCCATCTGCCATTATTTCTAATAATGTACAACCAATTTGCTAATTCTTAAGAATTTTTTGGATCCCATCTTCTTTTTGTTAGCATTACACCCCATATTGTGGCCATGGTTAAAAAGTATACGAAATTTTGCATATTTCAGTGCGGTCAACTGTTTTTAATCCAGAAATATCGATTCACATTCAAACTATTTTGAAAAATAATTTATATAAATATAAAATCCAAATAATTGTCCATGCATAAAAATCAATGGAATTTAAGATCTTGTAATGAAAAAAATTTGAAACTAATTCCCGGTTTGATGTGTTTTAAAAATGTACGGCCCATTTCTGGGCAAACCGAATGGAGCTCTCCTTCTCTTGAAAGATTTGCAGCCCAGCAGGGCCGATAAAGCAAGTCGGCCTTGTTTGGGTATTTCTTTAGAAAAATAGAACTGGGCTAGCCATTTTCAGCAAGAAAAAACACTACTGGGCTCATGATGTGGTAAACATAAATAAAACCCTGGCTAGACGGGCCACAGCTCCTGCACAGCCCCGTTGTTACCCTGATCCGTCGATAAACTAGTATAAATAACAACTGCTTGTTCCTCAAAAAAAACTGCAGGACTTGCTGGGTCCCTGGTGTCAGTCGCTCGTAGTGTAATTCTCTCGTTTATTGACTACATTGACAATGGTGTGAGCCCCAAATGTCCAACCATTAGGAGGAACCCTATTTTTGGGCTTGTAATATAGAGGCACTTGCTTGCGTACTACCATGATGCTGGTGGGTCCCTACTATCATCCTCTCCATGTACAGTCATCTCCTTGTTCCTCTCGGTTGTTGACGACATTGACAATGCAAGAAGGCGGCACACCGCACACGGCGAGCGAACCAAGGCCGCAAGGCGGAGGACGACGACGAGGCCTCGGACGGAATGAACACGAGCCGTGGAAGATGCGCCGGTCCAGTCGCAGGCGGAGGGGAGTACGAGGGTTGACTAGTTCGGGCGCGGGTGCGTGTTGGGGCTGACGTCGCCGGAGAATAACAGGACGTGTGGGGGAATAGAGGGAGGGACTGGCCAACGTTGGAGGGTACGTACGGTAGGCTGGCGGAGGCGCAGCCAGCCATGGGAGGCGGGAGAAGGCGGAGCCGACGGGGTGGTTTGGTTTGGGCGGCTGGAGGAAGAAGAAGACAAGATATAGAAGATACACGACAAATGTTGGATGTCAATCCAACGCCTGGTAGGCAGAATCATTTGTTGACTGGCTAGTAAGTCAACACCATGTTGGATAGGCTATTTCCTCGCGGGTCCCAAATATCAGAATCCAAATCTGCCACGGTCATGCAGCCTTTCCTATGAAAATTTACAGCCCATTTGATGTGCTAGTTTGAAATAAGTTTGTGGGTGCTGGTGGGCCTAATCACTTGGCTTCTGTAATGCACAGTGAGCTCAAGGAGCCGGCGAGAGTGATGCTATTTTCCTTGGTTGGGATTTGTTACAATATTTCACTCTAAATTAAACGAATGGCAAGCCATTTGCCTTGTTTCAGAGAAAATATGACAGTCACAGCCGAGTTGAGAAGGGTAGGAACATCTAACTCCAGCTTACAAACTGTACAAAAGCACGAGGGTTAATTGTTCATTAGGTTTACAAAAAACTCAAATTGAAAAGGGCAACAGCATCTAACTCCAGCACTGTTTTCGGCAGTCACAATCAAATGGATCGGTCAGGTCCATAGAATGAACATCCTGGGTCATAAAATTTACTGGATTATGACCACAATATGTTGTAAATAGAAGCCCGACACGTTCCGAAGCTCTTTTGCCCACCTGAAACTCCTTTTTTTGCTCTTCGACATACCCATCCGTCAAAACCATGCTGCTGATAAACTTAAGCCTGATGGACAACAGTAACCTCGCATTCAGCAGGAAGAATGTGAAAAATCTTGTGTTTGCACGGTTGGCTACATATCGTTCTAGCGTTATTGTCTTCAATCGAATCTCATGAGAAGTGAGAAAATCCCGATGCTTACGAATCCACCGATTGGTTGTAACTTTCTTACCCCGTCCTGTTGCCTGAATAGACATGAAGATTGAAAACAGTTCAGGTCTAAAAGAAGAGTGTCGAAAGAGCAACAGCTGAACGGTTAATTCTAGTACACTATATGCGGGCTTCCAATGTGCGTGAAATTATCACCTTTATATACAACTTCTCCAGACATGGAAAGCATTGTAGCAAGCCAGTAATCTTGTTCAGATCAAAACTATTCATTTGGATATATAAGATCTTGACAGAATCCAGCACCATTGATAGGCCATCCATGGAGAAACTCTTCATTGAGCATAGAACATAATATTAGTACAAAATGTGTACTCCAAGATCATATATAAATTATGCGCAGAAATTTAAAATGCAGCTTATGGTTACAAGTGTAGATGATAATATAAAGTACCTGAACAACTGTGGAGCCAAACACCATATTGAAATGAGCACAGAGATCATGTATTACACCCAAGGTCTCTAGTTTAGGCGCAGAGAGGACGGTTATTTGCAACGGTGAATAACTAGAATCAAGGATCAACCTTTGAAGTGAAGGGGCGTCTTGGATGATGAGCTGCCTTCCGTCAAAAGAAATTCCAATTCTTACAAGGTTAGGCGACTTTATTTGGAGATAACCGATTCTAACTGTGAAAACAAGAACCAAGCACTCCAGCGCAGGGCAACTGGAGTGGATGATGTTGTGCAATGAGGCCTTCGATATACGAACCCGCACAAGTGAAAGTTTCTTGAGAAATGGGAGTTGAAGGTTTAGTACCAGATTGTCTGGTAGGTAGCACAATGCAAAGGTGGCGGTTCGGAGAGAGGAGGAAAACCGCGAGATGGACATCGGTGCTGAGGGCACAAGTTCATGGCGTTCGGTATGTGGTATGTGATTACCAGGGGAATAGTAGAACTCAAGCAGCTGTAGTTCTATGAATTCAGGGGATTTCAGCCAGGCGTCCACCGTGCAGGGCCTGGTATGCTTGCTCAGGTAGCATGACGGGATGCAGAGGCTTTGAACGGAGCCCTGGTGGGAGGAGATGATGGCTCTGGGGATTTCAAAATCATTGAAGAGATATAGCTGACGATAGTTGAGATTAAGGGGCACGGCGCGCCATAGAGGGCGCCACCGAATTGAGAGGACTTGGGTGCGGCAACAATCCTTGGTGGGAAGAAGCGAGATGATCTCCCCAAGGACGGCGTCCGTGAGATCACTGATGCGGTTCACCCGAGATTCTATGGGTTCGTGGGATCCGGTGGGGGCGGGGTTGCCGCTTCTCCCCGCGTTGCCGGGTGCGGGATCTACAACAGGCATCGCCGCTGGCGGGAGCCTCATCTTCTTGGCGCTGGGGTCAGCCGACTCCATTTTCCTCGAGGGCGTTGCGTCGTGCTCACGGATTTGAGTAGAGTTACGAATGAAGAGCCTAGTTGTAGTGCGAGCGAAGAAGAAAGGGAGCTGGGGGTTTTCTGTAGGAGTGAGGAAGAAGGGGAGCTGGGGTTTTCTATTGGAGTGAGGTGAGGAATTTGGGGGTACGAGTGGAGCGAGCTGACGTGAGGTGGGTGGGAGCGAGGAGGAAGAAGAGCACCCAGGTTTGGGGGGGGGGGTGTGCTGGGAGTGGGTAGCGCCTCTCATTCAGTAAATGTATGGGCTTTTGAATTGATTTTACTATTTACTAGTGTGGATGGGCTGTTTGTCTTGGGCCCAGAGAAACAATTACTACTAGTACAGTGGAGACACTCTACAGCTACCCAGAAAAACAATTACTACTAGTACAGTGGAGACACTCTACCGCTTCTAGCTCCTCCTAGGTCATTGAAACATCTCCCTCTACTGAATGCCGTTATACTTTTGTTCACCGACATGCGGGCCATGCAACGTGCGGGCCCAAATGCCATCCACCAAATTAGAAGGCAGTATGCAGGCGAGAGTCACCCCGGTCGTAGTGCGGCAGTAACGAGCCGTCGTATCACAAAACCCCACCTCCCCGCAGTCTAAGTTTGACGGACGAAGCAACCATCATTTCACTCTTCGCTGAATCCCCTTCTCCCTCACCGTCTTCAAGAAAGGCAACACTTGCATCTGCCACTGTTCTTCTCTCCCAAGGAAGGGAAGGTAAGCTGATCCGTGATGTTGGTATATTTTCGTTCAGAGAAAAAAAGAACTTTTGCAAAGCAGTAACCGATCCTCACTCTGTTTTTTGTTTCATTGTCATTGCGATTGTGTTTTCCTTTCAGTGGTCTCCTAGTATTCGTCAGTTTCATGATGGACCAAGGAGAACCAGGCAAAGATCTGCCGATATTGGAGCAGACGCGGGAGGCTGATCCCCACGAGACAGAGAGCTCCAAGAAGATGGAGGCAGCCACCGAGCCGACCCCAAATACGCTCACGGCCCCTACTGAGATGGTCAACGCCCCGTTTGAGGTTATAGCCCCCCTGGCACTGCAGGAGCAATTTTCCCCCTTTGAGGATATGCCTCCCCCCCCCCCCCCGCGCTGAGCTGCCCAAGGTGATTTACTTCTTTGCCGATCTCTATTGTGGTTTTTCATCTAAGTATGTGGTGATTAATAATGCAAAATTTTATTAGCTTCGATGCCATGCTATACATAGTGGTTTAAATAACTTGTGTTTCTTATACTGAAAAGTAATTCAGAATTTGTTTCTGTTTCAATTAGAGCTCTGATGCAGACAAGGATTGTGTGGTTGTACATGTCACTCGCTATGAGGCGGATGACCTGAATATACGCACTGGGAAAACAGAGTTCTTAGGCTGTTGGACCCTGGAAGCCATTTGCGGTTATACCAATGAAGAGTTGTATTCCAGCCTCACTGTTGTCAGGCGTGTTGTCCAGGGTGTACTGAAGCACAAGAAGTTCAAAGCTACTCCTTCGTTTGTGAGGCATACTGTTCTTGTCAAGCTTACGCAGGAAGATGACGTGGCATGCCTCCACAAACAAGTTTATCAGTGGCAAGGCCACAAGGTTGTCTTCATGAAGGTTCACAGGATTGAGCTGCTGCGGGACGTCCTTGATGATGTTCATGGCAAGGTCCGTCTTGTGTCCAGCCCAAATTAGATCGAGGCATGAAATAGTTGCCCCAGTTAGTGTTTAATAGTAGTTTGGATTGTGTCTAATTATTCGAACCTTGCCTGTTATCGACCCCTTTGGGGCTAGTACTCTGTTTGAATCCGTCTATGGGAACTGCTGCTACTTTTGTGTGCCCGTGAATCATGTGAGAACCACCATAATTGTTGCTGAAACAGATGTGTCCTCACTAGTTTTTTCATGAATATGGCATGGTAAAACATAAGTTGTCACAGTTTATCATACGAGCAGTGTGTGTTTTGATGAAATAGAGCACTCGTTCGAGAACTGTGCGCCGACGTATACATAAGTACTTGTAAACACTATTGGTGCTACCCCACTTGTAAGCATTTGTGCAAAACACGGCACATTGGCTCAGCTCGCTTCAACACTAGTCTATCGACCAGCTAACAATCAACAATCTGCTGTCTGACATATAAGCAACTATGTATCTTGTTACAGTGGTTCATGCAGTTAATTGAGGCCACAATGTAATAAATTCCAAACGTTCACACGCTAGTCCAGCGCTCATGTGGAACACTCACATTAAACTCGTCTTCATAAAAAACTTGAAAAGCATAAGTTAAGCAATTTTATACATCTCAATGATTCATAGAACATAACAAACATATACTAGTTCACAGCAAAAGACAAAGTTGTGACAAGGTTTACAAATCAGGAAAAAACAAGCAAGGCTTCTCTGAGCAAAGGGCCTCCCGGCAGGCTTAAATTTCCTGGAGTTCACTCTGGTTTTTTCTTGTTGCCACCATCCATGGTTAGGTTCTCTCATTCTAGAATAACCAATTATAATTGTGGTCTCAGTTGGAATGCTGAACTGAACCATGCAGTGTACTGACCAGCTGAAATGATTGTGCATTCCACTAAATTTAAGCACCGTTATTTGCAGAAATAAGCAGACCACAATGCCTCTTGTCCGCACACCTGTCCAAAAAACCACCGTGTAGCCGTGCCAGCTAGTCCTCAGTCCATGGATGAACTGGTAGAAAGTGCATTCTGGACTAGGATGCAGTTGTTTTGGCTCGTCCTTGCACTGCAACCAGGAAGTAAAACGTATGAATCAGCTTCTATTAGATTGCGCTGGTCATTCTACCTTAGTTACTACCAATGTAGGGATACCTTGAAGATGGGAGGTTAGGCAACGGCAATGGGGGATAGCCATCTCATTTTGCGCATTTGTACTAAAACTGAGGTGTGTGCTTTTGATTGCGCGGATAGAAACGATACGAAGACAAACATCCCGAAACAATATGGAGACAGACATCCCTGTTTGCGCAAATACGAAATACGGTTATTTAAACAGTTACAGATATTACTACTTTCCCCTGTTTCCTCTTAGAACCAAGTCCTAGATTCATGCTGCAGCTTTCCCACTTTCTTCCCTGTTTGAACCAATGCTTAGAGTCGACTGTATGAACTAGCTTTACTTCTAATAATAGTAGAAGTCTCGGTGGCTTTGGAACAGCGGACAGAAGTAGAAAAGGATCCACACGAAGGGAGCTAGGGCAGTAGAGCAAGGTAGGTTTCGAAGGAATATATTACCTGAGGGTAGTCGGCATGTGGCAAAGACGGCATTAGGAGGCCGCATCTTGGCCACAATACCGCAGGGAGGAAGAAGGGGTCGGAGGCCCTCCCGAGCCGGCGCTCTCTCGGAGAGAACGGCATGGCCGCCGATCGGGACGCGCGGGCAGCCTTTGGTCTCCTCCCTCGTCATCGAGGACAGCGTGAACGATGCACCTACACCCCTGCCGTGGTCGAGGTTGTTCGGCCAGATTTGTGACCAGCCGTGAGCTGAGAGAGAGTGTGGCCACATATGTCTTGCTTAGATCTAGAGAGCATGAGAGAGTGAATGAGAGGAACCCTAGTAAAGCAAGCGCTAAGGCTCCTGCTTTTATATATAGTGGAGTGATTTTGTTGTACCAGCTTCAAAAAAATGCGCTCCTATGTGTACCCGCGAGTGGGTGTGAGAGAACTAGTGCGTGCGTGCACCGCTTCTCTTCATGAGAGTACAATATACTATGCCCAAAGAACGTTCACCGCAAGAGTAATAGTATAAGTGTGTGAGTGTGAGCTAAAATAAAATGTGCGTGCCGTCTTTTGTTTTTTAGAAGTTCTGAGGGTAAGGTGTGAAGAGCACATATGTGCGTGACGTCTACCTACAGATAGACGGTGGGTGCGACATGCGAGTCTGCGAGAGAACTCGGGAGAGCCGTGACTCGTGAGGGTGCGCGTGCGTGAGAGAGAGGGGGGCACGTATCAATGCAATGCATGTGTCCGTAAATCATTGTCCGACAAACGTTCGCCACAAGCCTTTTCCTAACGAACGCCGTAAGAACCGTTAGATCGGCATCCGACAGTGTCAGTTTTGCCATGTCATTTAACAGAACAGCCACTCCTCCTACACACAGATCTTCCACGTGAGTGTTAGCAACTGCCGTATGCTCCCTCCGTTCCGAAATGCAATGCATATAGCTTTATTGAAAATTGCAACCTCGCAAACTTTTACCGAGTTTTCGTGTACCAAATTGCACATGTAGAATACCCTGTATATATCATTTCATTCATCTTCGAGAGGTAACTATAAAGATGGGTGAGGAGTCTACAAAGAAAGACCATTGTATAACCCGCAACAATTTCAACCATCCTTTAGTGTTGAGGAATATCATAGGAACTCTATATGATAGGATTTTTATAGGATTTTTTCCTTTAGAGCCAATTGGTTCATAGGAATAGATTCATATACTACACATTTCAAAGGAAATAAACATGATATCATTTCTATAGTTTTAAAGCCACTTGGTTCATATGAATGGATTCCTACACTCCCTTAATTTCAAAGGAAAATAAACATTAGCGTATATTCAATAGAAAAGTTCCTATGATATGAACCAAATTACATCTCTTTTCTAATCCCTCCTCATAGGAATTTAGATACATGTCATCTCTAGATTCAATAGAAAAGTTCCTAGTGATGTGAACCAAATGACATCTCTTTTCCAATCCCTACTCATAGGAATTGAGATGCTCCATGTCATCTCTTTCCCTACAACTTCCATGTATACATCTTCTATTCCTAAATAGATAGTACAACCCACTAGTAGCTTTTTTCAAAACATGCAACTATGGCACAAGAACTATATAGTGTGCCAATAACTTTGAAAGATGGTCGCTGGATGAAGCTAATCAGACAGTGTAGAGATAGGCAAATCCGAGCACTACTGGCCGTTGGATATCATCAGCATTCCACCAGATCTACCACATGTACAATTTAGAAGACTCCATGGTTGAACTTAAGCATAATGCACAAACCTCAAAACACAAGCACTTCTCCTTTGTTCTAGAATCTTCTGTATCTTAATTGATTTTTTTTCTAAATGAATTGCCATTATTTGTTTTTTACTTTATGATTTACAATGCACCACCCCACGAAGCTTAACATTTTTATAAAACTAATTGACTTTGAATGAAATGAACTATAAGAACTAAACGAACATCTACATCATGCATATATGACTCAAAGCTTCACATGCTATAGTGTGTATTTATTCATAATTTGGTTTCGATATCTCATGCGTTCAATACATGTGTACCTTACTAGTTTTGAGTAGAGTAGCAAATTTCACGTGGCCCCGGGTATATCAAAATGCAGGGCCCATGCATCATTGCCTTTCGGTCGAACCTACGTCCACAATTTTTACATACTATATCTCCACTGGTCCCCGAACCCAAAATGCTGCCTCGTTCCCGTAAAACCAAGCGGCCCACACATATTTAAGGCGTCGACTCGAACCCGTTTACAACGACATGGCCCCGCACACCGTAGTACTCCTACAAACCCTACCGCCGCACTCATCATTGGTTTTCTTCAAGAGGACGAGGGAGAAGCTGATTTGTAGTGGAGGCGCTTTCAAAAAAAAGGATCTGTAGTGGAGACCCCTACCCTAGGGTGCCCTAGGTAGATGCCGCACGGATCATTATTTCTCTTTTCTTTATGCTCTTTGCACCCTAGAGTGAAATGATGGTTGCTTCATCCGTCCAGCTTAATGCGGGAAAGGTGGGGCTTTGTGATTTAACCCCTCAGCGCTCATTTTCTACTACTGCGGGCTACGACCGGGGTGCCTCCAATTCCAACCGCTGCTCCGAACTGTAATTTGGTGCATCGCACGTGGAACAAGGTGGTGGATGAGCCAATGTCGTCCAAAGGGGCCCTGTTAAGCGTGTCGCCATTTCGTGTGCGGACTGGCCCTGCTTGAGTTGCTAAGACAACACGACAGGAGCAGCCTACCACTTGGTTTTGCTCCTTGGTGAATCCCGACTATATCGATCTAAAAAGATACGTGCTGAACTAATCTCTCCATCTCAGTTTTTTATTTTTAGTCGTCTCGGTTTATAGGGCCTGCATGTAGTTCTAGGTCATCCATTTGAGTAACTAAATATGAGTTACTATGTCACAAAAAGTATATCGTTGGATTCTTAAGCAGATGTAGTTGTATTTAAAAGTCGAGGGCGGGGCTTTTCCTGCGTGGTTGGCGGGGAAGTTCCGCCTAGTCGGTTCGACAGAGACGCGAGAAGATGAGGGAGTAGGCTGCTGCAAACGTAGGGCCGTGTGATTTGACAGCGAGTTACTGCTAGACAGGTGGGGCCCCGTGATTTGACTTGCCATCATCATTTTAACTGCAGCACTACGACCGGCGTGAATCTTCTGATTCCTGACCACCTCCATACAGGTGCCTCTCCCAATGCTCCACCGTGTAGTAGAGGTTGGCTCTTGCATAAGAGCCCACTTATCCACTTTTTCCTTGCCTCTCTTTCCTCCACACATGCAAAAATGCCATGTAAAGCGCACTATTGTACTTATTTGCTCCTAGAGGTGCTAAGCTTGCCACATAGGCATAAAGTCTGATGTGACAAGTTAATCAAGAAGAGAGAGACTAGTTTGGTGACCCAAGGAAGAAATGGTGCTAAGCGCGTGTACCTAGGTGAAAAGACAATTTTGAGTCTATAGCTAATTAAATGAAGTAAACTTAGCAATACCATTTCATTGGAAGAGGTCACTCCTTGGCAAATGTAATAAATACTAGTATTCCATGTGTCCCATAATATAAGAACGTTTTTGGCACTACACTAGTGTCAAAAACGTTCTTATATTATGGGACGGAGGGAGTACGAAGAAAGAGATAGAGAGGAGTAAAAAAATACACTTATAGCCAACCTTGTTGTAGTATGAGTGACTAAGTGATGACTATGTATGACATGCCAACATCAGATAGCCTAACGCACCGTGTTGAATCTCCAAGGACGCAACCGCGCGAGCGACGCGACGGTCGTGGTAGGCGCGACCATGATACGGGCTGCTGGCAGCCCTTGGATTTTAAGAACTTCCTCAAGGACAAAACAGTGAAATTCGTTACTGTAGACTTTAAGAACGACAAAGAAGTCTTGGGTCGGATAGGCCTTGTTGTAGGCAACCCTTCGACCTCCAGAAGAATCGGCTGCTGCCCTCTTATCAGCCTTCAATGCTGACCCTGGCAGGAGCCATGGTTCATCCTTCATACCGTAAACTGGAGAAACCTCATTACACGTTTCATCGTCATGCATGGCAGCGGAATGTACTAGATATAGACCACATCCACTATGCTGCAATGGATGGCTACCTTTGTTTCAATATCTACAAGGGTTGGATGAAGAGCAACAACCAAGTGTGCGGTTCAAGCAAAGAAGTATCGGCCAAGAGGAAGAGGGACAAGGACGAAGTCGAGGACGTGGACGAGGACTCCGAGTGAGTAAGGTGTCAGTATCGTTGCTCATGGTGGTTCTAATGCAGTGTCTACTAGATTAGTTGCATAGTTTAATTTCAGGTGTGCTTAGTTTAATTTGAGGGGTGTGTTGTGCTGAGCCCCTAGCAGAACTATGTTATGTTTCTTCTCGTTACTTTAACTCTTCAGTATGTGCATACTACTAGTATTTCTTTAATAGAATTTAGCACCCCAATTAAGCACGTACTAGTTTTTTTAATAGTACTATATGCATAATTTGGCGACGAGCACTCTCTATATGTACCACCTTTTTTTAATTTCAATTTTTGCTCCATGGCGCAATCCATCGATAGTACTACTGTACAAAAGTATACATTTTTTAAAAGGCTAGAGTACTGTTCATCACATATATAGCTAGTTAAATTCTCAACCTAGTACGACGTGCATGCCATGTAGTAAACCAATACGGAGGAAGTATAGTCAAAATGAGGTGATTTTACCGAGCGATCGCTGGGGAGCATGGCCTGTCATGCGGTCCCACGTGTCATGATGTCCCAAGGCGATGCGCGTGTCTCTCTTGAGGCAGAAGCAATACTACGTGGTTTGAGATGATGGTGAACCGAAGTGTGAAATAATGGTTGCTTCGTCCGTCTGGGAAGGTGCGGCATTGTGATTTAACGTCTCATTGCCCATTACTACTAGTGGGCCGGTACGAGTGGGGTGTATCCCCCTGCTGTTCTGCACTGTTATTTGGTGCTTGACACGTCGACCCGGTTGCTATATGTCCCACATGTCGGTGACAGGAAGTACAGAATTCATGAAAGGGAGCGTCGACGGAGGAGTATACTACAGAATTCATGAAAGGGAGCGACTTAGTTTTGGAAAAATCTGTTTTTACGGAGTACATACCCACTAGGGTTTATAGGGCTCATCTAAAAAACATTCGTTTTTCCATTTGATAAGTCTCAATTCTACTGTACTAGTAGTAGTACCATTAAATGTTGGATTTTGAGGTGCGTTAGATCACCCGACGCAAGCAGTGTCAAGAGGAAACTAACCAATGCATGTACAAGTTCATGGAAATTTAGTGGTCATTCATGCATTTGTTCTAATTAATGCCTCGGTAAAAATAACTTCTTGAGAAAAACGAGCGTACTAATTACTTGTGCAAATTACGAAATTAATTCGACCACTCACCGTCTACCTTGGTTGGAGAGATTTTGAAATTGAGCCATAAACTGGAAAGGAGGGAGTAGTAACTTTTGTCTCGATTACTATTTGTGGCCTTGTATAGATGAAAAATGTATTTTTTTATAGTGGCCTTGTGTAAGTAAATGGAGGGAGTACTAACCAAGGTACGTAGTAGGGACAAGGAGTAAACGGAGGGAGTAGTAAAATTTTCTCCTCGTGCTACGATCCACTGCACGCGTGGGCGAGGGAGCGGGCGTAAAGGCGTACAGTAGTAGTAGTAGTAGTAGTAGTACTACTACTACTACTACTACTACTACTCGTAAGCAAGATTCACCTCATCATGCGAGCCACCGCGCCCGTGGGCGGGGGAGACAGCGTACTAAGCAAGCTTCTCCTCATTCTGCGAGTTGACGGGACACATCAAAAGTAGTCCAGTGTATAGAGCCTTGCCTCTAAGGTAGGCCCCACATGGTTTGCCTCTTTTTTTAACATAACACGTCAAGTCGCAATTTGTTTGTTCACCCGTGGTAGACAATCCTCCCTCCACCAAATGGATAACCAGTACATGTGTCAAATGACCACGTGGGCTGCCTTTTTGGTACAGAAATGAGCTCCACCGTGTACCCGCGCGGGTGTGGTTGGGAAAGAGACGGGAGTACGTGCGCCGTGCGTGCACCTCTTCTCTTCGTGCACGTCCACCACCTACGTGGGTGTGTCTGAGAGAGATACAAACCTATACATAATGCGCCGTCCATCCCCATGCCTCCGCCCAGTCCGACCACCAGTCACCACCACGCCCCACTCCTCCTCACCTTATCTCTCACCTTTCTCCCTCCATTTTTATATACAAGGGGCCACTATCAAAATTACAATTTGCAGATATACAAGGCCACTAACACTAATCGATGAAATATTAATGGCATTTGCCTCTTGGTACTAGCAGAGGAGGACATTAATTATCCCTTGCATGCATGCGGGAGTTTGTAAAAAAATGCATCTTGATGTTACGTGCAATGCACGGGCATCTTGCTAGTCCATGAAAACAACACATGGCAAAATTCCATGGCGAACGAGGGATTTGAATCTGTAGGGAGGGGCTGTTTGGATCTTGCCCGGGGTAGCCAAAAATGTTGGCGACCCTTTTGTCCACCGGTGCCTTTGCCACCGATGAACGAGGAATGGCTCGAGTGCTCATGCTGTCATGCATCCTCCAGCGCGCACATTGGAGACGAGCTCACACGAGCTATGTTTTTTTGTCCCACAACGCCGCCCGAGCCACCCGCAGATCGACCGGTGGCCCGCAAATTACGCCATCCAACCATAGCCGCAAACATTATGACAACAACTCAACCAACCGGACGAAATTCACGCAAACACGTAGACAAACTGATATTTCATATAAACAACAACGGAAATCATATAAAATACCAGATTTTCATACAAACATGACGAATTTCATTACATTCAAATGAACTATGCGGTGCTAGTTCTGGACAACACATGTACATAATACCTGGCCTCAATGGTCGCCCGCCGATCGATTTGTGTTCCTCATGTCCGGCAGCACGATCACCGGACTGTCGGGAGCCCCGGAGGTATATGCTTCAGCACAAAGGACGGCTCCCTTCCCCACTACCCAACTGATATCATTGGCTAGTACCGAAGATGATGGTGGCCGGCATCGGTTCGAGTTCATCACCGGCCACTACTTCGCCATGGCCGGCACTGGCTCGAGTTCATCCTAACATTCCCCTCTTCCGTGGAGCCCATGCGGGGTCGACAAAGGTCCTCGCAACAAAAGGATCCGGCAAGACACCTGCTGTGTACGCCGGCGTCGCCTCCACGGTGGCCTTCATGGGACCCAAGCGGTGGCGGCCTCCCGTGTTCTACTTCTCCTCGATGATGGCGGCGGACGCGGAGGCGCTGGCCACCGACTCGTCGCTCTCCGTGCACCCAGCTTCTGTCGCTACTTGCATGGCGCGACCACCGGCATGGGAGTCTCGGCCACAGAAACGGGAGATGCGGTACGAGGCGGCGGCATGGACGGCAGCAATGACGCCCGTGTACCGCTCCTCGTCGAGCTAGCCTGGAGCGGCGAGTTGCTGAACCGCGCACCGGCTTGGGGCGGCAACTGGCTCCGTCGGGCGAGGGGAGGGAGGTGGATCAGCGAGCTGCATAGCTCTTATCCTGTGGCTACCCAGCTGGCTTGGATGCGGAATAACTACTCTTCGTAAGCCATTGTAAGAGTGGACAAAATGGTGGAGGAGATAGGGGAGCGGCGGAGGTGTGCGATTCTTGGCCGGCGTTTGGCCTCGTTTAAATAGGAGATTAAATAGATGGCGGACGGGAGGAGCTCGGCCGGTGTTGCATTTAATGCCGGACCAATCATGAACGGACGTGTGTCCAGAGTGGGTTTCTCGGCTTCCACACGGGCGGGTTTCATGGAGGCGTTTGAATGCGGCACGGAGGCGTGTTCAGCCGGGCGTGCCGCGAGTGGCGCCCTCAACTCTGACCTAGGACACCGCGCCATTCTTCCACTGACGTGTCGGCTCTTTGGGTGCATGGCCTGAAGGAAATATGCCCTAGAGGCAATAATAAAGTTATTATTTATTTCCTCATATCATGATAATGTTTATTATTCATGCTATAATTGTATTAACCGGAAACATGATACATGTGTGAATACATAGACAAACTTAATGTCACTAGTATGCCTCTACTTGACTAGCTCATTAATCAAAGATGGTTATGTTTCCTAACCATAGACATGTGTTGTCATTTGATTAACGAGATCACATCATTAGGAGAATGATGTGATTGACTTGACCCATTTCGTTAGCTTAGCACTTGATCGTTTAGTATCTTGCTATTGCTTTGTTCATGACTTATCCAAAGTTCCTATAACTATGAGATTATGCAACTCCCGTTTACCGGAGGAACACTTTGTGTGCTACCAAACGTCACAACATAACTGGGTGATTATAAAGGAGCTCTAGAGGTGTCTCCAAAGGTACATGTTGAGTTGACGTATTTTGAGATTAGGTTTTGTCACTCCGATTGTCGAAGAGGTATCTCTGGGCCCTCTCGGTAATGCACACCACTATAAGCCTTGCAAGCAATGTAGCTAATGAGTTAGTTATGGAATGATGTATTACGTAACGAGTAAAGAGACTTGCCGGTAATGAGATTGAACTAGGTATTGGATACCTACTATGGAATCTCGGGCAAGTAACAGACCGATGACAAAGGGAACAACGTATGTTGTTATGCAGTTTGACCGATAAAGATCTTCATAGAATATGTAGGAGCCAATATGCGCATCCAAGTTCCGCTATTGGTTATTGACCGGAAACAGTTCTAGGTCATGTCTACATAGTTCTCGAACCCGTAGGGTCCGCACGCTTAACGTTACAATGACAGTTATATTATGAGTTTATAGTTTTTGATGTACCGAAGGTTGTTCGGAGTCCCGGATGTGACCACAGACATGACGAGGATTCTCGAAATGGTCGAGACATAAAGATTGATATATTGGAAGCCTATATTTGGATATTGGAATCGTTCCGGGTGAAATCGGGATTTTACCGGAGTACCGGGGGTTACCGGAACCCCCACGGGGGTTAATGGGCCTACATGGGCCCTGAGGGAGAAGAGGAGGGCTGGCCAGGGTAGGCCACGCGCCCCCTTCCCCCTAGTCCGAATAGGACAAGGAAGGGCGGGAGGCGGCGCCCCCCTTTCCTCTTTCCCCCTTCCCCCTTCCTTCTCCAACTAGGCAAGAGGGGGGAGTCCTACTCCCGGTGGGAGTAGGACTCCTCCAAGCGCACCCCTAGGGGCCGGCCGCACCTCCCCCTCCCTCCTTTATATATGGGGCAGGGGGCACCTCTAGACACACAAGTTGATCTTCGTGATAGTTCCTTAGCCGTGTCCGGTGCCCCCTTCCACCATATTCCACCTCGGTCATATCGTAGCGGTGCTTCGGCGAAGCCCTGCGTCGGTAGAACATCATCACCGTCACCATGCCGTCATGCTGATGGAACTCTTCCCCGACACCCTGCTGGATCGGAGTCCGGGGATCGTCATCGAGCTGAACGTGTGCTGAACTCGGAGGTGCCGTACGTTCGGTACTTGGATCAGTCGGATCACGAAGACGTACGACTACATCAACCGCGTTGTTCTAATGCTTCCGCTTTTGGTCTACGAGGGTACGTAGATAACACTCTCCCCTCTTGTTGCTATGCATCACCATGATCTTGTGTGTGCGTAGGAATTTTTTTTTGAAATTACTACGTTCCCCAACAGTGGCATCACAGCCAGGTTTTATGCGTAGATGTCATATGCACGAGTAGAACACAAGTGAGTTGTGGGTGATACAAGTCATACTGCTTACTAGCATGTCATACTTTGGTTCAGCGGTATTGTGAGATGAAGCGGCCCGGACCAACATTACGCGTATGCTTACGCGAGACTGGTTTCACCGTTACGAGCACTCGTGCTTAAAGGTGATTGGAGGGTGTCTGTCTCTCTCACTTTAGTTGAACTGAGTGTGGCTACGCCCGGTCCTTGCGAAGGTTAAAACAGCACTAACTTGACGAACTATCGTTGTGTTTTTGATGCGTAGGTAAGAACGGTTCTTGCTCAGCCCGTAGCAGCCACGTAAAATTTGCAACAACAAAGTAGAGGACGTCTAACTTGTTTTTGCAGGGCATGTTGTGATGTGATATGGTCAAGACGTGATGCTATATTTTATTGTATGAGATGATCATGTTTTGTAACCGAAGTTATCGGCAACTGGCAGGAGCCATATGGTTGTCGTTTTATTGTATGAAATGCAAACGCCCTATAATTGGTTTACTTTATCACTAATTGGTAGCGATAGTCGTAGAAGCAATAAGATGGCGTAACGACAACGATGCTACAATGGAGATCAAGGTGTCGCGCCGGTGACGATGGTGATCACGATGGTGCTTCGGAGATAGAGATCACAAGCACAAGATGATGATGGCCATATCATATCACTTATATTGATTGCATGTGATGTTTATCCTTTATTGATCTTATCTTGCTTTGATTGACGGTAGCATTTTAAGATTATCTCTCACTAAATTATCAAGAAGTGTTCATGTGCGTGAGACACCCCGACACCCTGAGAGAGATTGTGAGCATGTGTGAAAGAGAAATGCTGATGCATATAAAGTGTGTGCACTTATGCGTTAAATAGAGAGATATATAACGCGTTTGTGAGAACAGGGCGAGGCATAGTGCATCTACGTGTAAAAGGCGGTTCTACGCATTAAATTAAAATATAAATGGCATTATTATTTTTGGATGAGATCATGAATTTTGCAAATTGCGTTTGGACGAAAATCGGTCTATCATACACCCATACTCTATTGAATTCTAGCATGTGCATGTGTTTATTTCATATTATCGATCCATAGAGTGAGAGCGGTTTGAAATACAGGCAATGGATGATTTTGCAATTCATATATAAACATTAATTAGTGCACTCCATGTTGTTAGTGTGAAGCACTTTATACATTTGTCACTTGCATGGATACATTCCAAATTGCTAGCTAAAAAATAGAATACATGTCGAATTCAACATAAAGGGGGTTTCGAAGATTCGAATTCATAGGAAGTGCATTCATCTATTTGAACCCGAGATAATGGCATTTGTAAATCAGATGTAAAAGGGGGCATCAATCATTGTTGTGAGTTTGAACATGCTATATATATATTCATACGCATATCTAACTTTTTTTTTGCAACCAAGGAGATTATATCTGGAACCATGCATGAACTGAGGTAAGTTGCATATTTTTTAATATATTCTCATGTACAATGTATATTCAAATGTACCCCCTCCATTCCAATAATCATAGCTTTAGGATTTTCAAGAGTAAAGATTTTTGAAGTTTGACAAATCCTGAAAGTTCAATTCAAGAGAACCGAAAACGTTAATGCTTCTGCTCCCAAATATTGAACGAAGCGCCAAATAGGCCTCTGGTCACTCGAAACAACGCGAGACTAATGTTTGGTGGTAGGAAATTACTGTCCTGACTCTGGCCCGTGTAGCCTATCAGCCCGATGTCCAAAGGTCTAAACCGGGGTAGGTTTGTAACTTCACCAAGACGCCAGTCTCTTCTGCCTCCGAGAAGCATTCATACGCCGTGGGCGACTAAACACCCATGCGCTCGGCCGAAATCTATCCCGCCCACATTTGGGAGACCTGACATGACTGTCCTACCCCCAACCCGCAGTATGTCTGAAATTTTAGATGGGGGCAAAGTTTGTAACTTTCCGCAAATTTCAAACAAGCGCGTCTCAAACCGAAACATTGTTCCCCCTTAGTTCCCCACCTCCCTCCGTTTCCCCATTCATACTCCTTGGGGTGCGAAAATGCCCTCTCCACCAGCCGTGAAACACCAGCCTCCTTCGTCCTCCACCCCATAGCAGCCAATCCACCGCCGCCCTCCTCCATCACGCCGGAGCTAGTACCCCGACGTCGTCGTCCAATGCAACCGCAACCACAATGCCCTCAAGGACTTAGCAGCTGAAGCCGAGGCAGAGCTGCCTCCACGATGCCGACACTGACATGCGCTGTACCATAACCACTCCAACCACGCCGATGTGCACCGTACCAGAACCACTCCGACCACGCCGTCCTGCGCCCCACTGCTGCGGCTCCACTGTCGCAACCGTCCACCGCACCGGAGCTGTTCCTGCTACGTCGTTGTTCGCCGCCTCGGATCTGCTTCCCTGCCACCGACAGACAGCCACCGCACCACACTCAACAACTTGGCCATGGGTTCGTCCAAGGCTACACTGTCCTCCACAACTTCTGGTTTCCGGCGAACAACAAGAAGATTGTTGGAAAAATAGAAGGAAGACACAACACTGCCAGTAGAAAGAGGTGCTCCTCTTCCCTTATTCATGCAAATCTTACATCTCCACTCACACCGTATTCATCCCACGAAAGAAACTAGTTGAGCGCTTCTTACTGCATCTTCTTCGTGATACTAAATGCACAAGGTTTCCTCCCTTTGACTATTTCACCTTTGCTAGAGGTCAGTAGCCCGCCTGGATTTCAATTCAGGGTCAGTCGAACCGCAATTAAAAGAAGCAACACCCGCTTAGGCGCGCGGAGCACCTAGTCTGCCTGTTCCCCGGGGAAGCGGCGCATCGGTGTCTATCATAGGGGTGTGGGGCGCAGGAGCTGCTTGCGCCCGATCTGGACGTCGGAGGGGCTTGAATGGATGGCCGGGGGGGTGTCAAGCATGGAGGTGCGGTGAGGTTGAGGGGAGGGCGCAGGCAGGGGAGGAATACTGGGCCAGTGGTCGCTGGCGTTTCGAGGAAGATCGTCAACACTGACTGGCTAGAGGTAGATGAAGGTGATCTGCTCGTTCTTTGTACATCGGACAGTGCAGAAAAAATGGACTAACCTATTTTCTTTCAGTCGACTGTTATTTTCATAGAATCCTGTAGTAATTTAGTGTGCCATGCATGTTGTAGAGCTATCATATGTCTCCCGTCATTTATTTCTCACCGACCTGCTATTTGCTACCTTTACACTGTACTAATTGTGCACACGCTTCACCCATACTCACACTATTGTTTTTTATGCATGGGTATTTCAGACTCTGACGCAGTGTTGATGAATGTAGAAAAGAAAAGACAGAAGTCGCTCCAGTGTAATTCGAAGATAAGCACTAAGCGTTTCAGCGCTCTAATGGGTGTAGTGTCAGCAGTTGGAGATAGTAAACGTAGCTCTGCAGTTGATTATCTCAATTGCCACACACAACCATCCCAGGTGCTTGCTTTAAGTTCGTGCTGTCAAATGTGGTTGCATGTTGCATATGGTGTCTAGCTTGTATTGCTTCCGATTTGGTTAAATTGCATCTGCTTACTTTACACATTATACCTTTGATAATGACATGCCTTCCTGTTTTTGATACATACTACATATGTCTATTAACCATGTTCGTACATCAAACTAATGCTCTTTTGTATCCCTCGTCAATCACTTATGATGAGACAGTCACCCGAGTGGGTTACTGTGAGACGCCCTACTCGTTTAAAGAGTGCAGTGTCATCCTGCCCACATGATTCTCAAGAAACAGCAAGGCTAAATGAAGATAGTCAATGTAGCTCTCTGGTTGATCACCGCAATTCCCCCCCCCCCCCACCATCGCAGGTGCTTGCTCTTACTTGGCAGTGTGATGTGTGCTTGCATGTTGCATATGGTGTCTACCTTGTAATGCTTCTAATTAGGGTAAATTGCATATGCTTAGTTAACACATTATACCTGTGAATATGACATGCCTTCCTGTTTTTGGTACATACTACGTCTTTCTATTAACCATGTTCTTACATCAAACTACTTTTCTTGTGTATCCCTCATCAATGCTCCCAATTTGTTAAATTGCATCTCCTTAGCTTACACATTATACATGTGAATATGACACGCCTTCCTGTTTTTGGTACATACTACATCTACCTATCACACCATGTTCTTACATCAAACTACTGTTCTTGTGTATCCTGCATCTATCGATTATGATGAGACAGTCACGCGGGTGGGTTAATATGAGACGCAATACTCTTATAAAGAATGCAATTTCATCCTCTCCACATGATTCTCAAGAAACAGCAAGCCTAAATGAAGATATTGAACGTAGCTCTGTACCTGAAGACCGCACTTCCCCTACACCACCATCACAGGTGCTTGCTCTAACTTTGCAGTGTGATATGTGGTTGCATGTTGCATATGGTGTCTAGCTTGTAATGCTTCTAATTAGGGTAAATTGCATCTGCTTAGTTTACACACTATACCTGTGAATATGACATGCCTTCCTATTTTTGGTACACACTACATCTATTTGTTAACCTTGTTCTTACATGAAACTACCTCTCTCCTGTATCCTGCATCAATCACTTACGATGAGTCACCTTTATTTGTTGTGTATTGCATATTATTTCTAGACTATTGCCATGTATTGCTTCTAATTTGGTCAAATACATTTGTTAGGGCACCCTTTTAATTTGGCAGAGTGATATTGGTTTCATCTTTCATATGGTTTCTAGCTTGCATCGATTCTAACAAGTTCAAGCACCTTGTGCTTAGTTTACACTTTATACATCATACATGTCAATATGTCACACCGTCCTGTTTTTCATACATATTCCATCCTCCTATCATGCGGCTGCCTTACATGAAAGTAGTGTTTGTCAGTATCATGCATCAATGAGTTATGAAGAGCAAATTTTATTCCTTTTTCTTGTGGGTTTGACTTGACAAGGCAAAATCAAGAAAGAGGAAGGAAAAGAGTAAGGAAGGCGATGATGGTGGTCCTCTGCAGCAACGTAAACGGAGCATCTGTACCGATTCTCCTTGTACTGATAGTGCATTACAAGGTCCAAGTCTCTGCTCCCCTACTCCACCATCCAAGGTCCTTGCTCTAACTTGGCAGTGTGATATCTGGTTGAATGTTGCATATGCTGTCTAGCTCATCTTGCTCCTAATTAGTGTAAACTGCATCTGCTTAGCTTACACATGATACATGTGAATATGACACGCTTTCCTGTTTTTGGTACATACTATATCTGTCTATCACACCACACTACTAGGGAAAAGCCTAGTAGCAGCGTGGGTTTTGGGTGTATCAGTAGCGCGGGTGCCCGCGCTACTGATACGGCGCCACAGCTAACTTGTAGCAGTAGCGCGTGTTCACACACGCTACTGCTATACATGGTTATCTGTAGCGTGCGTTGCAAACAGCGCTACTGCTAATTAGCTGTAGCGGGTCTTATACCCCGCGCTACTGCTATTACTTTCAAAAACAAAAAAAGAAAATCTTGATCCCGTGCGTGCTGTCAATGGCAGCAATGGTAAGATCTAGCGATGATTGGCGTCGCCGGAGGCATGAACGGACAGCGTAAGACCAGATCCAGCAGTGGTTGTTGGAGAGGGCCCATTTCCATGGCAGAGCCAGGCCGCGGTGTGGGGCTCCTCTTCCCGACCATGCCAGATAGCTCCGGGTCATCCATGGCGACGACCTGCACGGGCATGGACATGGGAGGGTGAGTCAAACCAGAGGGAGAGAGAAAAGGAAAATCGAGGGAGAGAGGAAGGTGATGTAGGGAGCAGCGGAGCTAGTCACCGGTGGCGAGGTGCTCCGGTGTGGTGGCGCGGGGCGGCGGCCTCCTAGACGTCGGTGGAAGACCGGCGAGCTCCTAGACGCCGGTGGCGCGAGGCGGCGGCCTCTTTCGGCCCCATGGAGGAGGATGGGTGCATGGGCAAGAGGTCCATGTGAGAGCGTATGGAAAGTGAGAGGAGAGAGTGGTGGAAGAGAGGAGGGATTTGGGGGAGGAGATGGGGATTCAGCCGAGGATATGGCGACTTCACCTACCTTGTACTTAGTAGTAGCGAGGGGTATAAAACCGCGCTACTATCAACTTAGTAGTAGCGCGGGTTTATACCCCTCGCTACTACTATGGCATGTGTCGGGGGCACGGTAGAGACCGCTTAGTAGTAGCGAGGGTTAAAAACCCACGCTACTACTATCAACTTAGTAGTAGCGAGGGTTAAAAACCCGTGCTACTGCTAATTAGCAGTAGCGCTTCTTTTTGAGCCGCGCTGCTGCTAAGGTTCTGTGTATAAGGTTTTCCCTAGTAGTGCCATGTTCTTACATGAAGCTACTCTTCTTGTGTATCCTGCATCAGTCACTTATGTTGGGACACCTTTAAGTTGGCAGTGTGATATTGGTTTGCATCTTGAATATGATTTCTAGCATGTATTGCTTCTAGTTTGATGAACGCCACCTATGACGAGACAGTTTTAACTTGGCAGAGTGATATTGACTGCACCTTCCATATGGTATCTTGCAGTGTTTCTAATTTGTTGAAGTGCCTTCTGCTTAGTTACCACATCATAGGTGTGAATATGTCAAGCCGTCCATTTTTACGTACATATTCCATCCTTGTATCATGACTTTGTCTTTCATCAGAGTAGTGTTCATCAGTATCATGCATGAATGAGTTCTGAAGAGCGAATGATATTCCTTTTTCTTGTTGGTATGACCTCACAATGCAAAATCAATAAATCTGAAGGAAATTGGCAAGGCATTGGATGATGGTGGTCCTTCCGAGCAACTGAAACGGAGGTTCTCTACAGATTCTACTCCGCCATCCTCCCAACAAGATTCGCAAGACAACGCAAGGCTAGACAGTCAACGTAGCTGTGTAGATGATGAGCACATCTCCCCTACTCCACCATCACAGGTGCTTGCTCTAACTTGGCACTATTATATGTGGTTGCATGTTGCATATGATGTCTAGCTTGTATTGCTTCTAACTTCGTTGAATTGCATCTGCTTACTTTACACATAATGCCTGTGAATATGACATGTGTTCATGTTTCTAGATCAAACCACTATTCTTGCATATCCCGCATCAGTCACTTATGATAAGGCACCTTTAAGTCGCCACTGTGATATTGGTTGTGTCTTACGTATGATTTCTAGCACTACTGCTTCTAATTTGTTGAAACGCCATACAGTTTGAACTTGGCAGAGTGATATTGGTTGCATCTTTCATATGGTGTCTAGCTTGCAGTGCTTCTAATTTGTTGAAATGCCTTCTTCTTAGTTACCACATCATAGGTGTGAATATGTCACACCATCCTGTTTTTCATACATATTCCATCCTCGCATCATGTGTTTGCCTTTCATCCGAGTAGTGTTCGTCAGTATCATGCATGAATGAGTTCTAAAGAGCGAATTTTATTCCTTTTTCTTATCGGTTTGACTTCACAATGCAAAATCATTACAACTGAAGGAAGTTAGTCCGGCAGTGGATGATGGTGGTCCTTCGGAGCAACTCAAACAGGGGGTCTCTACAGATTCTACTCCGCCATCCTCCCAACAAGATTCACAAGACAACACAAGGCTGGACAGTCAACGTAGCTGTTTAGATGATGAGCACATCTCCCGTACTCCACCATCATAGGTGCTTGCTCTAACTTGACACTATTATATGTGGTTGCATGTTGCGTATGATGTCTAGCTTGTATTGCTTCAAACTTGAATTGCATCTGCTTACTTTACACATAATGCATGTGAATATGACATGTGTTCCTATTTCTAGAACATATGTGTACATGATGAGCACATCTCCCCTACTCCACCATCACAGGTGCTTGCTCTTACTTGGAACAGTTATATGTGGTTGTGTTTTCCGTATGATGTCTAGTTTGTATTGCTTCTGATTATGTTGAATTGCGTTTGCGTAGCTTACAACTTATACCTGCAACGATCACTTACCCATAAGACACATTTAACCGGGACTGTGATGTAGGTTGCATCTTGCATTGTCTTCTAGATTGTACTGCTTCTAATTTCTTGAAATGGCACTTATGATGAGACACTTTTTACCTGATAGAGTGATATTGGTTGCATGTTCATATGGTGCCTAGCTTTCATTTCTTCTAGTTTTGTTGAAATGCCTTCCGCTTACTATTTTCCCATACATATTCCATCCTCCTATCGTACTGTGAATATGAAACGCTGTCTTTTTTTGTATATATTCCATCCTCCTATCCTGCGCTTACCTTACATCAAAGTAGTGTTCGTCTGTATCATGCATCAACCGGTTATGCAGAGCTAATTTTATTCATCTTCCTGTGGTTTTGACTTCATAAGGCAATATCAGAAAATAGGAAGGAAAAGAGTAAGTTAGGGGATATTGGTGGTCCTTCGCACCGACGCAGACAGAGACTCTCTAGCACTACTAGGGAAAAGCCTAGCAGCAGCGCGGGTTTTGGGCCTATCAGTAGCGCGGGCAGGAGCGCTACTGATAAGGTGCTACAGCTAATGCTTAGCAATAGCGCGTCTTGACCCACGCTACTGCTAAATTGACTTAGTAGCAGCACTTCTTCAGAACATCGCTACTGGTAATTAGTAGTAGCGCTTCTTCTTACACGCGCTACTACTATTATTTAGTATTTTATTTCTTTTCTTTTTCATGTTGTATCCATACACCTTTACACAAGTTTTCATACAACAGGAATTTAGAGATTGTTTTTACATCATAATGAGTTATTACATCATGGGGTGAAAGAACCGTGGACTAGTTTCAAGTGGATGTCCATCCACTTGAAACTAATCCGCGGTTCTTTCACCCAATGATATAATAATATCGTCATCATCATCATATCATTAACAACTTAGCATCATAATACATCATTGCCATATAACACCTCCTCAATATCATCGTTTTCATCATTGACATCACATAACACCTCCTCAAGATCATCATTATCAACTCTAACACATTACCACATAATAAACATATTGTACCTCATAGGACCTATTACATTCGATTAAGACCTACTACATTTTCTAAGGTAAAATAACAAAAACCAAGATAGCCCCTGACTCTCCATTATGGAGAATGGAGATTAGCCTGTCTCCCATTCTTGCCTTTCGCTGAATGTTACTTCCAGGAACCTCCTTGCGAATGTCCATACATTTCTTCCATTCTCTGATGATCATGTGTTCACGGGTTTTAGAAATCCGATATGCACAGGTGAGCTCCGTAGATTTACCTGGCAGTATGTTCAGAACTGAGAGGCGACCATGCAGAGACATCAGATGAGGCACACAATCCATCGGGAGTTTCTGTTGAAAAACATAATAATAACTTCGTACTTAGCAATGATGTACTAGTTTTAGAAGTTTGCAAAAAATGCACGGATGTCGTAATATTAAAAAATCTTACCAGGGTATCTCCAGAGAAGTTATCGTTGTTCAACACATGCACTAGTGGCACGTATTCACCATAATTTGGAGGAGTTCGATAATAGTCATTGTAATTCTCAAGAAGAGTACAAAATGCGATCAGATGATTTTTCTCCTTATACGTTAATTGGGTGCCTTCGGTGTAGTGGGTTTTATCTACCATCTTCGCACAGTCTTTGAAGAATCAAAATAAGCTGTCAATGGAAATAAGCTATCAACTATTTTGAAATAAACAATATAAATTAGTTAATAACTATGTTTGAGAAACTCACATAGCGGTACAATCGGAAGCATATCAACAAGGACCCAAATGTCCATATTGTCTTCCTCGTTGTCAGGATCACCAAGATCCATGGTGACAATCATACCCTCATAAAAACCATACGTTTTGCAAAGTTCTTCCCAATTTTGGCAACCAAAATGGGTTACGCTCTGAGCATTGTACAGATTTACTTCAAAATCCATATCATGATGGGTCCTTAAGTGTATTTTCTTTGTTTCAAATTTTCATGGTCTTCAAAACCCATCCTCTCCAAGACATAGCGTCTTGCATGGCATGGGATAA
Source organism: Triticum aestivum (assembly GCF_018294505.1). Taxonomy (NCBI): domain Eukaryota; kingdom Viridiplantae; phylum Streptophyta; class Magnoliopsida; order Poales; family Poaceae; genus Triticum; species Triticum aestivum. Next base: position 187,077,629 of record NC_057798.1, on the reverse strand, counting down.
GCTAGTCGAATGGTAAAATATGAAAATTAGACGTTGAAATAGTTGAAGTCATGCTTAATGGAGAAAAAACACTTGTCGTTGTTGCGTACCGTTTCACAATCGAAGGTCTCCTCGAGCTTAATGCTGAAGCGCCGATCGTCGTCTAGCCGAACGAACCTATCGCACATACCTCGATCGTCGTGGCACCAGCTACACTCCCCCGAGAGACCGTCGTCGTCCGAGTACGACATTTCCTACAATCATAATTCAAAGATTAAACTTGTACATATTCTAGCACAAGTCATGCCAGAATTCACGACAAAATCCGGCATGACCTTTGCTAAAAAAGGACATATCGAGCGCCTGAAATTTGCCGGAACACTCCGGCAAAACATAGGCCACTCGGAGATGTAAACTGAACATGAACGACCACTTGGGCAACCACATATCCAATTTGAGCAACAACACAAGATATACAAAGATATTTGGCTGGTCTCACCTCGATGTCGGAGGGGGTCGGTGACTGGGACGACAACGGGGATGTCGGAGGGGGTCGGTGACGGGGACGACGGAGGTCACCTGAAACCATATAAGTTATCACTAACAAACATGACATGTTCAACTAGTTTTATTAATTCAACTAGTTCTTACTAAATATAAACTTACTATAAATAGAAAAAAACTAGTTCTTTCTAAAAATAAAGTAGTTCAACTAGTTATATTAATTATCTTACTAAAAATAGATTAGTTCTGTTAAGTCAACTAGTTCAACTAGTTTATTAATTTACTTACTAAACTAGTTCAACTACAACTAAAGTAGTTCAACTACCACTACTACTACTAAAAATCTAGTACTAACTAAGCAACATCTAGTAATAGCTAACCCTAAATTAACATCTACTACTACTAAATCTAGTACTAACTAGTGGCAGGGGGTGGGGGGCGACAGAGAGGTAGCTAGGGGCTGCGAGGTCGAGGGCGGTGGGAGGAGGGCTGCCGGCGGAGGAGGGAGGAGGGGCGGCCGCAGGCGGAGGGAGGAGGGCGGCGGCGGAGGAGGGAGGGGCGGCCGCAGGCGGAGGGAGGATGTGCGAGGAGGATGGAGGAGGGCTGGAAGGAGGGGAGTACCTCGGCGGCGGACGGACGAAGGCGGCGGCGGCGGCGACGGATGACGAGGGTTGACGCGGGCGAGAGTGAGAGTGTGAGTGAGAGGGCCGGTCGTGCGTGGGGATAAGGTAGGGATAGTTGTAGCGCGTTTGCCAAAACGCGCTACAGCTAACCTGAGTAGCAGTAGCGCCCTACAGTAAAGTGCGCTACTGCATAGCTAGCATGGGGCCAAGGTCATGGCAACTATAGCAGTAGCGCTGTATGCTACACACGCGCTACTGCTACTTCCAAGTCAGTAGCGCGTTTGGCAGACACGCGCTGCTGCTAAGTAGCAGTAGCGTGGTATTTTGAAGAGCGCTGCTGGTAAGATTCTATGTATAGGCTTTTCCCTAGTAGTGTAGAGTTGCCACTGCTACTGCTAATGAAGTTGAAGTCCCAAGTCTACATGATGAGTTCATCTCCTGTACTCCACCATCGCAGGTGCTTGATCTAAGTTGATAGTGTGATAATTGGTTTCATGTTGCATATGTTTTCTAGCCTGTATTTCTTCTATTTTGATCAAATTGCACCTGCTGAGTTTACGTTATACATGTGCATATGACATGGCTTTCCGTGTCTAGAATACACTGCATCTATCTATCATACCATGTTCTTACATCAAAGTACTTCTGTTGTGTATCACGCATCAGTCACTCATGATTGGACGCTTTTAACATGGCAGTTTGATAGTGGTTGCATCTTGCATTGATTTCTATGTTGTACTGCTTCTAATTTTTCAAATTGCCACTTATGACAAGACACTTTTAACTTGTCAGAGCAATATTGGTTGCATCTTTCATATGGTGTCTAGCTTGCATTACTTCTATTTTCTTGAAAATCCTTCTGCTTAGTTTGCAAATTGTAGCTGTGAATATGTCATGCTGTCCTGTTTTTCTTACATATTCCATCCTCATACGCTTGTCTTACATCAAAGTATTGCTTGTCTGTATCATGCATTAATGAGTTCTGAAGAGTGATTTATTCTTTTGTGTTGTGGGTACAGCTTGACATGGCAAAGTCAAAAAAGAGCAAGGGAAATAATATAGTGGGGAGTGCTGTTACTCGTCGGGTGAAACGGAAAAGGTTCTGCCGTCAAGATTCTGCTGGTACTTATAGTGTAGTAGAAGGTCCAAGTCCACCGGCTAAATCTACAAACACAGTATCACCTGCTCCACCAGCTGCAACATCCGCTTCAACTCTACCAGCATCTCAACCAGTTACTCGTTCGTTTGCTTCGGAACTGGCCAGTTCCCAAGCTGCCTTCACACCTAACACTACTTCCAAAGCACTACTTACACAACAGGACTTGGCAAGATCAGATGAACCTCATGAGCATCAACACCAAGACGGTACCTGACCGAGTCAAGTTGCAGTTGCATGCTCCTTTATATGTATTCTCATAGTTTGATGTACACTAACACTTTCCATATTCGTTGTTGAACTAGCACCACGGTGCAAGCTGAAACAGACATCAGGGATAATGGTTGACAGATTAACAAAATCTAAAGGAGGAAGAATGGAGATCCATTTTGAGGCAGGTTTAAAAAGGCCACGAGATGCTACAGAGTCAGCCAAGTGAGTATCAGAGGCAGCCATTGGCGTTAGGTGTCATGCACGTATCCTCCCAACGTGGATCCAGTACAGGAATGAGAAAGACAATACCCAGTTTAACACCTTCCTTGACCATTTATCTGTAAGTAATGTTATTCATCGCAATTAGTAATATTGTCTTGCTCTGTCCCATACTTTCTAGCTTCCTCCTAATAAGACTCACATTCTTTTTTCAACAGATGAGGTTCAAGTTGGATCCGAAAGATGATGCAACTAAACAAGCATGCACTCATGTTTTCCAGTCTGCTCTGCGACAGTATAGGTAACACCTTAGAAAATCTCACTTTGAAGGCAAGGCTAACAATGAAATCGCCCAAACATCTCCAGTGGAATATATTACATATGAAGACTGGACAGCCCTCGTTAAACACTGGTCTGATCCAAAGTATCAGGTAGGCTATATGTATTTGATCAGACCACATATTGAACTTGTATTTATGTATGTGCCTTACAAGTGTATCTTCTTCTAGGCTAACTGTTTTAAGAACAAAACCAACCGTTCCAAAGTGAAATTCCAACAGACAACAGGATCTCGTAGCTATATTGCACACTGCGAGGCTCTTGTAAATAGCTGCTACTTCCTTCTTTTTTTGTGCCATATTATCGTATCTATATTGACTTGTTCCAAATAGAGAGGAAAGCCCATGCAGACCAAAAAGAACCTGAACCGAATGCAGTGCAAATCTTCAAGGGTTGCCACACCAGCAAGATGATGTTGGAGATATGCCCTAGAGGCAATAATAAATTAGTTATTATTACTATATTTCCTTGTTCATGATAATCGTTTATTATCCATGCTATAATTGTATTGATAGGAAACTCAGATACATGTGTGGATACATAGACAACACCATGTCCCTAGTAAGCCTCTAATTGACTAGCTCGTTGATCAATAGATGGTTACGGTTTCTTGACCATGGACATTGGATGTCGTTGATAACGGGATCACATCATTAGGAGAATGATGTGATGGACAAGACCCAATCCTAAGCCTAGGACAAAGATCGTAGTTCGTATGCTAAAGCTTTTCTAATGTCAAGTATCATTTCCTTAGACCATGAGATTGTGCAACTCCAAGATACCGTAGGAATGCTTTGGGTGTACCAAATGTCACAACGTAACTGGGTGGCTATAAAGGTGCACTACAGGTATCTCTGAAAGTGTCTTTTGGGTTGGCACGAATCGAGACTGGGATTTGTCACTCCGATAAACGGAGAGGTATCTCTGGGCCCACTCGGTAGGACATCATCATAATGTGCACAATGTGACCAAGGGGTTGATCACAGGATGATGTGTTACGGAACGAGTAAAGAGACTTGCCGGTAACGAGATTGAACAAGGTATCGGTATACCGACGATCGAATCTCGGGCAAGTACTATACCGCTAGACAAAGGGAATCGTATACGGGATCGATTGAGTCCTTGACATCATGGTTCATCCGATGAGATCATCGTGGAACATGTGGGAACCAACATGGGTATCCAGATCCTGCTGTTGGTTATTGGACGGAGAACGTCTCGGTCATGTCTGCATGGTTCCCGAACCCGTAGGGTCTACACACTTAAGGTTCGATGACGCTAGGGTTATAAAGGAAGTTTGTATGTGGTTACCGAATGTTGTTCGAAGTCCTGGATGAGATCCCGGACGTCACGAGGAGTTCCAGAATGGTCCGGAGGTAAAGATTTATATATGGGAAGTCCTATTTTGGCCACCAGAAAATATTCGGGATTTTTCGGTATTGTACCGGGAAGGTTCTAGAAGGTCCCGGAGTGGGGCCCACCTGTATGGGGGACCCACATGAACGTGGGTAGTGGGGGCAAGGCCCCACACCCCTGGTCAAGGCGCACCAATATCCCCCCTTAGAAGGAATAAGATCATATCCCGAAGGGATAAGATCAAGATCCCTAAAAAGGGGGGATAACAATTGGTGGGGAAGGAAATGATGGGATTTCTTTCCTCCCACCTTTGCCAATGCCCCAATGGACTTGGAGGGCAAGAAAACAGCCCCTCCACCCCTATATATAGTGGGGAGGCGCATGGGAGCTTCACCCTTCCCCTGGCGCAGCCCTCCGCCTCTCCCAAGTACTCCTCCTCTCTCGCGGTGCTTGGCGAAGCCCTGCAGGATTGCCATGCTCCTCCACCACCACCACGCCATTGTGCTGCTGCTGGATGGAGTCTTCCTCACCCTCTCCCTCTCTCCTTGCTGGATCAAGGCATGGGAGACGTCACCGGGCTGTACGAGTGTTGAACGCGGAGGTGCCCTCCATTCGGCACTAGGATCTCCGGTGATTTGGATCACGACGAGTACGACTCCTTCGACCCCGTTCTCTTGAACTCTTCCGCTTAGCGATCTACAAGGGTATGTAGATGCACTCTCCTTCCCCTCGTTGCTGGTTTCTCCATAGATAGATCTTGGTGACACGTAGGAAAATTTTGAATTTCTGCTACGTTCCCCAACAGTGGCATCATGAGCTAGGTCTATTGCGTAGATTCTTTGCACGAGTAGAACACAAAGTAGTTGTGGGCGTTGATGTTGTACAATATGCTTACCATTACTAGTCCAATCTTGATTCGGCGGCATCGTGGGATGAAGCGGCCCGGACCGACCTTACACGTACTCTTACGTGAGACGGGTTCCACCGATTGACATGCACTTGTTGCATAAGGTGGCTAGCGGGTGCCAGTCTCTCCCACTTTAGTCGGATTGGATTCGATGAAAAGGGTCCTTATGAAGGGTAAATAGCAATTGACATATCACGTTGTGGTTTTTGCTAAGTAAGAAACGTTCTTGCTAGGAACCCATAGCAGCCACGTAAAACATGCAAACAACAATTAGAGGACGTCTAACTTGTTTTTGCAGGGTATGCTATGTGATGTGATATGGCCAAGAAGAATGTGATGAATGATATGTGATGTATGAGATTGATCATCTTCTTGTAATAGGAATCACGACTTGCATGTCGATGAGTATGACAACCGGCAGGAGCCATAGGAGTTGTCCTTATTTATTGTATGACCTGCGTGTCATTGAACAACGCCATGTAATTACTTTACTTTATTGCTAACCGGTAGCCATAGTAGTAGAAGTAATAAGTTGGTGAGACAACTTCATGGAGACACGATGATGGAGATCATGATGATGGAGATCATGGTGTCATGCCGGTGACGATGATGATCATGGAGCCCCGAAGATGGAGATCAAAAGGAGCAATATGATATTGGCCATATCATGTCACTTTTTGATTGCATGTGATGTTTATCATGTTTATGCATCTTATTTTCTTAGAACGACGGTAGTAAATAAGATGATCCCTCATTAAAATTTCAAGAAAGTGTTCCCCCTAACTGTGCACCGTTGTGAAAGTTCATTGTTTGGAAGCACCACGTCATGATCGGGTGTGATAGATTCTTACGTTCACATACAACGGGTGTAAGCCAGATTTACACATGCGAAACAGTTAGGTTGACTTGACGAGCCTAGCATGTACAAACATGGCCTCGGAACACAAGAGACCGAAAGGTCGAGCATGAGTCGTATAGTAGATACGATCAACATGAAGATGTTCACCGATGATGACTAGTCCGTCTCACGTGATGATCGGACACGGCCTAGTTGACTCGGATCATGTAATCACTTAGATGACTAGAGGGATGTCTATCTGAGTGGGAGTTCATAAGATGAACTTAATTATCCTGAACATAGTCGAAAGATCTTTGCAAATTATGTCATAAGCTCGAGCTTTAGTTCCACTATTTAGATATGTTCCTAGAGAAAATATAGTTGAAAGTTGATAGTAGCGATTATGCGGACAGTAGAAAGCTTATGTCCTTAATGCACCGCTCAGTGTGCTGAACCCCAAACGTCGTTTGTGGATGTTGCGAACATCGGACATACACGTTTTGATAACTACGTGATAGTTCAGTTAAACGGTTTAGAGTTGAGGCACCAAAGACGTTTTCGAAATGTCGCGGAACATATGAGATGTTTTTGAGGGCTGAAATTGGGATTTCAGGCTCGTGCCCACGTCAAGAGGTATAAGACCTCCGACAATTTTCTTAGCCTGCAAACTAAGGGAGAAAAGCTCAATCGTTGAGCTTGTGCTCAGATTGTCTGAGTGCAACAATCACTTGAATCGAGTGGGAGTTGATCTTCCAGATGAGATAGTGATGTTTCTCCAAAGTCATTGCCACCAAGCTGCTAGAGCTTCGTGATGAACTATAACATATCAGGGATAGATATGATGATCCTTGAGGTATTCACGATGTTTGACACCGCGAAAGTAGAAATCAAGAAGAAGCATCAATTGTTGATGGTTGGTGAAACCACTAGTTTCAAGAAGGGCAAGGGCAAGAAGGGATACTTCATGAAATGGCAAATCAGCTGCTGCTCCAGTGAAGAAACCCAAGGTTGAACCCAAACCCGAGACTAAGTGCTTCTGTGATAAGGGGAATAGTCACTAGAGCGGAATTACCCTAGATACTTGGTAGATGAGAAGGCTGGCAAGGTCGATAGAAGTATATTGGATATACATTATGTTAATGTGTACTTTACTAGTACTCCTAGTAGCACCAGGGTATTAGATACCGGCTCGGTTGCTAAGTGTTAGTAACTCGAAATAAAAGAGCTACGGAATAAACGGAGACTAGCTAAAGGTGAGCTGGCGATATGTGTTGGAAGTATTTCCAAGTTTGATGTGATCAAACATCGCATGCTCCCTCTACCATCAAGATTAGTATTAAACCTGAATAATTGTCATTTGGTGTTTGCGTTGAGCATAGACATGATTGGATTATGTCTATCGCAATACGGTTATTCATTTAAGGAGAATAATGGTTACTCTGTTTATTTGAATAATACCTTCAATGGTCTTGCACCTGAAACGAATGGTTTATTGAATCTCGATCATAGTGATACACATTTTCATGCCAAAAGATATAAGATAGTAATGATAGTACCACTTACTTATGGCACTGCCATGTAAGTCATATTGGTATAAAACGCATGAAGAAGCTCCATGTTGATGGATCTTTGGACTCACTCGTTTTGAAAAGTTTGAGACATGCGAACCACGTCTATTGGTGTATACGCATGAAGAAACTCCATGCAGATGGATCGTTTGGACTCACTTGATTTTGAATCACTTGAGACGTGCAAATCATACCACATGGGCAAGATGACTGAAAGCCTCGTTTTTCAGTAAAATGGAACAAGAAAGCAACTTGTTGGAAGTAATACATTTTGATGTGTGCAGTCCAATGAGTGCTGAGGCACGCAGTGGATATCATTATGTTCTTACTTCACGGATGATTTGAGTATATTTACTTGATGAAACACAAGTCTGAATTATTGAATGGTTCAAGTAATTTCAGAGTGAAGTTGAAGATCGTGACAAGAGGATAAAATGTCTATGATATGATCATAGAGATGAGTATCTGAGTTACGAGCTTTGGCACGCAATTAAGACATTGTGGAAATTGTTTCACAATTAATACCGCCTGGAACACCATAGTGTGATGGTGTGTCCGAACATCATAGTTGCACCCTATTGGATATGGTGCGTACCATGATGTCTCTTATCGAATTACCACTATCGTTCATGGGTTAGCCATTAGAGACAACCGCACTCACTTTAATGGGGCACCACGTAATTCCGTTGAGACGACACCGTTTGAACTGTGGTTTGGAGAAACCTAAGTTGTCATTTCTTAAAAGTTTGGGGCTGCGAGGCTTATGTGAAAAAGTTTCAGGTTGATAAGCTCGAACCTAAAGCGGATAAAATGCATCTTCATAGGACACCCAAAACAGTTGGGTATACCTCCTAATTCAGATCCGAAAGCAATAGGGATTGTTTCTTGAATCGGGTCCTTTCTCGAGGAAAAGTTTGTCTCGGAAAGTTTAGTAGGAGGATGGTGGAGACTTGATATGGTTAATGAACCGTCACTACAACTAGTGTGTAGCAGGGCACAAGAAGTTGTTCCTGTGGCACCTACACCAATTGAAGTAGAAGCTTATGATAGTGATCATGAAACTTCGGATCAAGTCACTACCGTACCTCGTAGGGTGACAAGGACGCGTACTACTTTAGAGTGGTACAGTAATCCTGTCTTGAAGGTCATGTTGCTAGACAACAACGAACCTACGAGCTATGGAGAAGCGATGGTGGGCCCAAATTCCGACAAATGGTTAGAAGCCATGAAATCCAAGATAGGATCCGTGTATCAGAACAAAGCAAGGACTTTGGTGGACTTGCCCAATGGTCGACAAGCCATTGAGATAAATGGATCTTTAAGAAGAAGACGGACGTGGATGGTAATGTCACCATCTATGAAGCTCGACTTGTGGCGAAGAGTTTTTCACAAGTTCAAAGAGTTGACTACGATGAGATCTTCTCATCCGTAGCGATGCTTAAGTCCGTCGGAATCATGTTAGCATTAGCTGCATTTATGAAATCTGGCAGATGGATGTCAAAACGAGTTTCCTTACCAGTTTTCGTAAGGAAAGATTGCATATGATACAATCAGAAAGGTTTTGTCTATCCTAAGGATGCTAAAAGGTGTGCTAGTTCTAGCGATCCTTCTAAGGACTGGAGTAAGCATCTCGGAGTTGGAATATGCACTTTGATAAGATGATCAAAGATTTTTGGTTTATACAAAGTTTATGAGAAACTTGTATTTCCAAAGAAGTGAGTGGGAGCACTATAGAATTTTTGATAAGTATATGTTGTAAACATATTGTTGATCAGATATGATGTAGAATTTCTGGGAAGCGTATAGGGTTATTTGAAAAGTGTTTTTCAATGGAAAACCTGGATTAGGCTACTTGAACAATAAGCATCAAGATCTATAAGATAGATCAAAATGCTTAATAGTACTTTCAAATGAGCACATACCTTGACATGATCTTGAAGGTGTTCAAGATGGATCCGTCAAAGAAGGAGTTCTTGCCTGAGTTGTAAGGTATGATGCTAAGACTTAAAGCTCGACCACGGCAAAAGAAAGAGGAAGGACGAAGGTCGTCCCCTATGCTTTTTTCATAGGCTCTATACTGTGTGCCATGCTAAGTACCGCACCTGATGTGTGCCTTGCCACATGTCTGGCTAGAGGGTACAAAGGTGATCAAGGAGTCGATCACCAGATGGCGGTCAATATTATCCTTAGAGGAATAAGGATATGTTTCTCGGTTATGGAGGTGATAAAGAGTTCGACGTAAAGAGTTACGTCGATGCAAGCTTTAACACCTATCCGAATGACTCTGAGTAGCAAACCGGATACATATAGTGGAGCAACCATTTGGAATAGCTCCAAGTGGAGCGTGGAAGCAGCATTTACAATATGACCTAGAAATTTGCGAAGTACATACGGATCTGAATGTTGCAGACCCGTTGACTAAAACCTCTCTTACAAGCAAAACATGATCAAACCCCAGAACTCATTAAGTCTTAATCACATGATGATGTGAACTCGTTTAGTGACACTAGTAAATTCTTGGGTGTTGGTCACATGACGATGTGACCTATGAGTGTTAATCACATGGCGATGTGAACTAGATTATTGACTCTAGTGCAAGTGGGAGACTGTTGGAAATATGCCCTAGAGGCAATAATAAATTAGTTATTATTACTATATTTCCTTGTTCATGATAATCGTTTATTATCCATGCTATAATTGTATTGATAGGGAACTCAGCTACATGTGTGGATACATAGACAACACCATGTCCCTAGTAAGCCTCTAATTGACTAGCTTGTTGATCAATAGATGGTTACGGTTTCCTGACCATGGACATTGGATGTCGTTGATAACGGGATCACATCATTAGGAGAATGATGTGATGGACAAGACCCAATCCTAAGCCTAGCAGAAAGATCGTAGTTTGTACACTAAAGCTTTTCTAATGTCAAGTATCATTTCCTTAGGCCATGAGATTGTGCAACTCCAGGATACCGTAGGAATGCTTTGGGTGTACCAAACGTCACAACGTAACTGGGTGGCTATAAAGGTGCACTACAGGTATCTCTGAAAGTGTCTTTTGGGTTGGCACGAATCGAGACTGGGATTTGTCACTCCGGTAAACGGAGAGGTATCTCTGGAACCACTCGGTAGGACATCATCATAATGTGCACAATGTGACAAAGGGGTTGATCACGGGATGATGTGTTACGGAACGAGTAAAGAGACTTGCCGGTAACGAGATTGAACAAGGTATCGGTATACCGACGATCGAATCTCGGGCAAGTACTATACCGCCAGACAAAGGGAATTGTATACGGGATCGATTGAGTCCTTGACATCGTGGTTCATCCGATGAGATCATCGTGGAACATGTGGGAGCCAACATGGGTATCCAGATCCCGCTGTTGGTTATTGGCCGGAGAACGTCTCGGTCATGTCTGCATGGTTCCCGAACCCGTAGGGTCTACACATTTAAGATTCGATGACGCTAGGGTTATAAAGGAAGTTTGTATGTGGTTACCGAATGTTGTTCGGAGTCCCAGATGAGATCCGGGACATCACGAGGAGTTCCGAAATGGTCCGGAGGTAAAGATTTATATATGAGAACTCCTATTTTGGCCACCAGAAAATGTTCGGGATTTTTCGGTATTGTACCGGGAAGGTTCTAGAAGGTCCCGGAGTGGGGCCCACCTGCATGGGGGACCCACATGAACGTGGGTAGTGGGGGCAAGGCCCCACACCCCTGGTCAAGGCGCACCAAGATCCCCCCTTAGAAGAATAAGATCATATCCCGAAGGGATAAGATCAAGATCCCTAAAAAGGGGGGATAACAATCGGTGGGGAAGGAAATGATGGGATTTCTTTCCTCCCACCTTTGCCAACGCCCCAATGGACTTGGAGGGCAAGAAACCAGCCCCTCCACCCCTATATATAGTGGCGAGGCGCATGGGAGCTTCACCCTTCCCCTGGCGCAGCCCTCCGCCTCTCCCAAGTACTCCTCCTCTCTCGCGGTGCTTGGCGAAGCCCTGCAGGATTGCCACGCTCCTCCACCACCACCACGCCGTTGTGCTGCTGCTGGATGGAGTCTTCCTCACCCTCTCCCTCTCTCCTTGCTGGATCAAGGCATGGGAGACGTCACCGGGCTGTACGTGTGTTGAACGCGGAGGTGCCGTCCGTTCGGCACTAGGATCTCCGGTGATTTGGATCACGACGAGTACGACTCCTTCAACCCCGTTCTCTTGAACGCTTCCGCTTAGCGATCTACAAGGGTATGTAGATGCACTCTCCTTCCCCTCGTTGCTGGTTTCTCCATAGATAGATCTTGGTGACACATAGGAAAATTTTGAATTTCTGCTACGTTCCCCAACAGATGAAGGGCATGAGCACACCAGTTCAAGCCACTGTTGTAAGTCCTTACTCCTCCTGCCTTGAACTGATTGGTACTGTGATGTGTTCATTTAACTACTTGGTTTGCAGCCAATGTCAGTTACTTTGTTCACTTTTATACACAGTTGTCTTAACGTATCATTTCACCTTACATGGTTTAAAAGAGATGAAGGATATTCTTTTGGTCTTGATCTGTAATCTAGTTGTTATGTTCACGTGCGCACACAATGATAAAATAGCCTGTTTGTTTGATATCTATTTGCCCATGATATGAATGATGTCATACTATGTTCATCCTACTTTAAACCATGTCTATTTAACCTTAGATGTCAATGAATGTGAGGAAATAGACAATACAGTAGGCATGCTACATGGGCATATGTTCTGAAAGTGATTTTATTATGTAGTTGGCACTACAATACATGCTAATGTATTACAGTAGTTCACCAAAATAAGTTATGTATAAACGTTTAACCTACTTTGTTTGTTTTTGTCTCATTAGTAACTTATCTGGTACACTAATCTACAAGTTCAAACTTTTAGGAAGCTATGGAACAAATGATTGAACAGCCACAACCACTTGAAGGTGACGAGGCTACTATAGGCACAATGTCACCTCTTGCTGCAGTGCGTCAATATCTCTCCACTAACAGCTGCGTATTTCTGGGTTGGTTGTCAAGGTAACCTCGTCCAAATCGCCTACTGGACAAAATCTTCCTTGTAGACAGAGTGATATATCTGTGCTCTAGACACAAGTCCAATACCTAATGGACGTTGTTTCGGAAACAAGAATAGTGGTTGAGAAATTTCGTCAGGATATGAATGGTTTTGAAACCATACTATCAGACATTCGCTTCGTTGTTCAAGAGCAATGGCAGAAAAAAGGTGGAGATCGTGCTGCTCCACCAGATTCTACAGCCTGAAACATTAGCACTCAGGTCAAATGATCTGTGCTTCTATACATCTGATGGTGCTTTTATCTGAAAGGACTGTAAACTTTATGCCAATAGGCCTTTTGTTGTATGGTTGGAATTTATTTTGTTGTGATACAACATTTATGATGCTGCCACAGGTTGTAGTAATTAGGACGCTATTTTTGTATAGTGTAGGTTTATCTTAGTAATGTATTCAGCCAAAAGCTTCGTAGGAGCCCAACATGCCAACATTCATTGGGCCCATTCCAATTGGGTAAAAACGATTACGGGCCGAAATTGGCATGTAGCCCACTAAAAATATCTGGGCCTAAATCAGCATAAGCTTTCATATTTTTCTGGTAGGCCTGTGCCCATAGTGGGCCTTTAACAGGCCTAAACATAATTTGGGCCCTCAGTAAAAATAGGCCGTTTACAGGTGTAAATATCTCAACCCCATAAAAACATGGGCCTTTAATAGACCGAAAGTGAGATTGGGCCCTAATTGTGCCAAATAACCCACTGGACTTAGCAGGCCCAAATGGTGGCCCATTTACGATGCGGATCTTTGACAGGACGAAATTCGGACAGGCCGTAAATGCGCCGACCTAATACACGGGCCTTTAACAGGCCGGAACTTCGGTTGGGCTAGATTATCGTCATTTTTATATGGGACGTTAATGGGCCCGATATGACATTGGGCCACATATGGCCCATGGTTTACGTCTCGCGTTAACAGGCCGAAAATGACAACAGGCCAAAAGTGGCCCAAATCTATAGTGTGCCTCTAACAGGCCGAATGTCAGGCATGGCCGAATATGACCCAAATCCTTCATGGTCATTTATGGGCCGAAATTTTTGATGGCCTGTAAATGGGCCCAAATGATGCCGGACCTTTAACAAGCCGGAAATACACCGGGCCGTAATTTGGCCCAATTATTTAGCAGACTGTTAACGGGCTAGAAGTGACCATGGGCCGCGTTGATGACTAGTTTAGGATAGGCTGTTGATGGGCCGATTTGACAGAGAATGTTGGGCCTTTAGCTGGGCCGGCCCATTATGATCTGCAGAATCTTGTGGGCCTTTAGCTGGGCCGGCCCATTGTGGTCCGCAAAATCTTGTGGGCCTTTCGCTGGGCCGGCCCATTATGGTCTACAAAATCATGTGGGCCTTTAGCTGGGCCGGCCCATTATGGTCCGCTAAATTTTGTGGGCTTTTAGCTGGGCTGGCCCATTATGGTCTGCTAAATCTTATGGGCCTTCGGTTGGGCTGGCCCATTTAAACTTTGTGGGACAGTTTTGGGCCGGTCCACGTGTCAACATATCATAGGCCCATCTCGACCGTTGGATGAGTGACACCTGTGCCAATGCGGAGCTGACGCGTGGATCCGCCAGCCAATGAGAATTTTACACATGGAAAATTGGCATTGGTCGTGGCTGTTAACGGGTTATCGGATCCAAAATCCGACCCAATAGCTTAACGGCGTTCCGTTACAGTGGATGCCACGTGTCGGTCACCCTTGACGAAAGCACTTCTGTGACGCGCGATTTATCGTCATGGAAGTGGACACTTCCGTGATGATAATTTTGGTAATGTCATGGAACACTTCTATGACCACACAGGTATGACTATCTTAATTCTGTCATAAAATCATCATGGATGTACATGCATGACAGAAAATGCGACCTACTGTGACAAACACGTATCATCACGGAAGTGTATTTTTTTTGTAGTGATTACAACTCAATACTTAGAACAAGATATGACTCTATATGAATGCCTCCGGAGGTGTATCGGGATATGCAATGATTCAAGAGTGACATGTATGAAATTATGAAGGTGGCCTTGCCACAAATACGATGTCAACTACATGATCATGCAAAGAGCAATATGACAATAATGATGCGTGTCATATAAACGGAACGGTGGAAAGTTGCATCGAAATATATCTCGGAATGGCTATGGAAATGTCATAATAGGTAGGTATGGTGGCTGTTTTGAGGAAGGTATATGGTAGGTGTATGGTACCGGCGAAATTTGCACGGTATATAAGAGGCTAGCAATGGTGGAAAGGTGAGAGTGCGTATAATCCATGGACTCAACGTTAGTCATGAAGAACTCATGTACTTATTGCAAAAATCTACAAGTCATCAAAAACAAAGTACTACGCGCATGCTCCTAGAGGGATAGATTGCTAGGAAAAGACCATCGCTCATCCCCGACCACCACTCACAAGGAAGAAAATAAATAAATAAAATTGTGCTCCAACTTCATCCCAAAGCGGTTCACCATACGTGCATGCTATGGGAATCACAAACTTCAACACAAGCATTCTTTAAAATCATAATCACCCAACTAGCATGACTTTAATATCACTACCTCCATATCTCAAAACAATTATCAAGTATCAAATTGATCATAGCATCCAATTCACTTTCTATGATAGTTTTTATTATACCCAACTTGGATGCCTACCATTCTAGGCCAATTTTATAACCATAGCAAATACCATGCTGTTCTAAGTGACTCTCAAAATAATATAAGTGAAGCATGAGAGACTAGCAATTTCTAGAAAATTAAGCCATCGCCGTGCTCTAAAAGATATAAGTGAAGCACTAGAGCAAAAACTATCTAGATCAAAAGATATAAGTGAAGCACATAGAGTATTCTAATAAATTACAATCAAGTGGGCTTCTCCCAAAAGGTGTGTACAGCAAGGATGATTGTGGAAAACTAAAGGCAAAAAACTAATATCATACAAGACGCTCCAAGCAAAACACATATCATCTGGCGAATAAAAATATAGCTCCAAGTAAAGTTACCAATGAACAAAGACGAAGGAGGGGATACCTTCCGGGGGCATCCCCAAGCTTAGGCTTTTGCCACTCCTTATTCCATAGTCCATCAAATCTTACCCAAAACTTGAAAACTTCACAACACAAAACTCAACAGGAAATCTCATAAGCTCCATTACTGAAAGAAAGCAAAACCACCACATAAGGTACTGTAATGAACTCATTATTTATTTATATTGGTGTTAAACCTACTGTATTTCAAGTTCTCTATGGTTATCCTATAGATGCATCAAAATAAGCAAACAACACACGAAAAACAGAATCTGTCAAAAACAGAACAGTCTGTAGCAATCTGTAACCCTCGAATACTTATGTAACTCTAAAAATCCTACCAAAATAGGGAGTCCTGGGAAATTTGTCTATGGATCTACAGAAAAAATAATCAATACAAAAGCACGTTTCTGTGAATTAACAAAACTAATTTCGTGCGCGCAAAGTTTCTGTTTTTCAGCAGAATCAAATTAACTATCACCCTAGGTTATCCTATAGGTTCTACTTGGAATAAACACTAATTAAAACATAAAAACACATATAAACAAAAGGTAGATGCAAAATTTATTACTAAACAGAAACAAAAACAAAAACACAAATAAAATTGGGTTGCCTCCCACTAGCGCTATCGTTTAACGCCCCTAGCTAGGCATAAAAGCGGGGATAGATCTAAGTAGTGTCATCTTTGGCACTCAATTCATAAGTAGCTCGCATGATAGATTCATAAGGTAATTTAACTTTCTTTCTTGGTAAGTGCTCCATGCCTTTCCTTAATGGAAATTGGAATCTAATATTCCCTTCTTTCATATCAATAATCGCGCCAATCGTTCTAAGGAAAGGTCTACCAAGAATAACAGGGCAAGAATGATTGCAATCTATATCAAGAAAGATAAAATCTACGGGCACCAAATTTCTATTTGCAACAATGAGAACATCATTGATCCTTCCCATTGACTTTTTAATGGTGGAATCCGCAAGGTGCAAATTTAAAGAGCAATCATCAAGATCATGGAAACCTAGAATATCACATAAAGTTTTCGGAATCGTGGAAACACTAGCACCCAAATCACATAAAGCATAAAACTCATGATCTTTAATTTTAATCTTTATAGTAGGTTCCCACTCATCATTAAGTTTTCTAGGTATAGAAACTTCCAAATTAAGTTTTTCATCAAAAGACTGCATTAAGGCATCAACAATATGTTTGGTAAAAGCTTTATTTTGATTATAAGCATGAGGAGAATTCACAACGGATTGCAACAAGGAAATACAACCTTTTAAAGAACAATTATCATAATCAAATTCCTTGAAATCCAAGATAGTGGGTTCAATGCTATTTAAAGTCTTGACCTCTCCAATCCCGCTTTTACCAAATTTAGCATCAAGATCTAAAAACTCTGAATCATTGGAACGCCTTTTAACTAAAGTTGACTCATCTCCAGTCCCATTATTATTAAAATCCATATTGCAAAACAAAGATCTAATAGGGGACACATCAATAACTTTAAGATCTTCATCATTATTTTCATGGGAACTAGAAGAACACACCTTTACAAAGCAATCTTTCTTAGCATGCAATCTAGCGGTTCTTTCTTTGCACTCATCAATGGAAATTCTCATAGCTTTGAGAGACTCATTGATATCATGCTTAGGAGGAGTAGATCCAAGTTTCAGAGAATCAACATCAAGCGAAAGTCTATCAACGTTCCTAGCCAAATCATCAACTTTAAGCAATTTTTCTTCAAGCAAGGCATTAAAATTCTTTTGAGAGATCATAAATTCTTTAACACCATTCTCAAAATCAGATGGCATCTTATTAAAATTGCCATAAGAATTATTGTAGGAATTTCCATAATTATTAGACGAATTACTAGGGAACGGTCTAGGATTAAAGTTTCCTCTATAAGCATTGTTTTTGAAACTATTCCTACCAACAAAATTCACATCCATAGATTCATTATTATTCTCAATCAAAGTAGAAAAAGCCATATCATTGGGGTCAATAGGAGCACTCTTAGTAGCAAACAATTTCATAAGTTCATCCATCTTTCCACTCAAAACATTAATTTCTTCTATAGAATGCACTTTTTTACTAGTAGATCTTTTGGTGTGCCGTTGAGAATAATTAGCCATAATTTTATCAAGGAGTTTTGTAGCATATACTAAAGTGATTTCCATAAACATGCCTCCCGCGGCCAAATCTAAAAGATTTCTAGAGGCAAAATTCAATCCAGCATAAAAAATTTGTATGATCATCCATAAATTCAAACCATGAGTAGGGCAATTGCGAATCATCAATTTCATTCTTTCCCAAGATTGGGCAACATGCTCATGATCAAGTTTTTAAAAATTCATAATATCGTTCCTAAGAGTGATGATCTTAGCGGGAGGAAAATACTTAGAGATAAAAGCATCTTTGCACTTATTCCATGAATCAATACTATTCTTAGGCAAAGACAAAAACCAAACTTTAGCATGATCTCTTAGTGAAAACGGAAATAACTTCAATTTAACAATATCATTATCCGTATCTTTCTTGTTTTGCATCTCACACAAATCAACAAAGTTGTTTAGATGGGTAGCGGCATCTTCACTAGGAAGGCTGGCGAATTGATTTTTCGTAACAAGATTCAGCAAAGCAGTATTGATTTCACAAGACTCAACATCATTAAGAGGAGCAATCAGAGTACTAAGGAATTCATTATTATTGGTATTGGAGAAATCGCATAATTTGGTATTATCTTGCGCCATAGCGACAAGTAATCCAACACACAAGCAAACAAAAAGGCAAGCAAAAGAGAGAGGAGAAGATTGGGAAAGAGAGGGCGAATAAAATGGCAAGGGTGAAGTGGGGGAGAGGAAAATGAGAGGCAAATGGCAAATAATGTAAATGCGAGGGAGATGAGTTTGTGATGGGTACTTGGTATGTCTTGACTTGAGCGAAGACCTCCCCGGCAACGGCGCCAGAAATCCTTCTTGCTACGTCTTGAGCTTGCGTTGGTTTTCCTTGAAGAGGAAAGGGTGATGCAGCAATAGTAGCATAAGTATTTCCCTCGGTTTTTGAGAACCAAGGTATCAATCCAGTAGGAGGCTCCTCAAAAGTCCCACGCACCTACACAAACAAACAAAGAACTCACAACCAACACAATAAAGGGGTTGCCAACCCTTCACGGCCACTTGCGAAAGTGAGATCTGATAGAGATAGTATGATAAGATAAATATATTTTGGTATTTTATAATATAGATTGGAAAATTAAAGATGCAAATAAAAGTAGATTGAAAGCTTATATGCTAAAAGATAGACCCGGGGGCCATAGGTTTCACTAGTGGCTTCTCTCAAGATAGCATAAGTATTACGGTGGGTGAACAAATTACTGTCGAGCAATTGATAGAAAAGCGAATAATTATGAGATTATCTAGGCATGATCATCTATATAGGCATCATGTCCGTGACAAGTAGACCGACTCCTGCCTGCATCTACTACTATTACTCCACACATCGACCGCTATCCAGCATGCATCTAGAGTATTAAGTTCATAAAGAACAAAGTAACGCATTAAGAAAGATGACATGATGTAGAGGGATAAACTCATGCAATATTATATAAACCCCATCTTTTTATCCTCGATGGCAACAATACAATACGTGCCTTGCTGCCCCTGCTGTCACTGGGAAAGGACACCGCAAGATTGAACCCAAAGCTAAGCACTTCTCCCATTGCAAGAAAGATCAATCTAGTAGGCCAAACCAAACTGATAATTCGAAGAGACTTGCAAAGATAACTTAATCACACATAAAAGAATTTAGAGGAGATTCAAATATTTCTCATAGATAACCTTGATCATAAACCCACAATTCATCGGATCTTGATAAACACACCGCAAAAAGAGTTACATAAAACAGATCTCCAAGAAGATTGAGGAGAACATGGTATTGAGATCCAAAAAGAGAGAAGAAGCCATCTAGCTAATAACTATGGACCCGAAGGTCTGTGGTAAACTACTCACAACTCATCGGAGGGGCTATGGTGTTGATGTAGAAGCCCTCCATGGTCTATTCCCCTTCCGACGGAGCGCCAGCGAAGGCTCCAAGATGGGATCTCGTGGATACAGAAGGTTACGGTGGTGGAAATAGTTTTTCGTTGTCTCCCCTGATGTTCTCGGGGTACGTGGGTATATATAGGAGGAAGAAGTAGGTTGGTGGACGCCCGAGGGGCCCACAAGATAGGGGGCGTGCCCAGTAGGGGTGGGCGCGCCCTCCACCCTCGTGGCCGCCTCGACTGCTTCTTGACTTGCACTCCAAGTCCTCTGGATCACGTCTGTTCCAAAAATCACAGTCCCGAAGGTTTCATTCCGTTTGGACTCCGTTTGATATTCCTTTTCTTTGAAACACTGAAATAGGCAAAAAAAATAACAATACGGGTTGGGCCTCCGGTTAGTAGGTTAGTCCCAAAGATGATATAAATGTGTAAAGTAAAGCCCATAAACATCCAAAACGGGTAATATAATAGCATGGAACAATTAAAAATTATAGATACGTTGGAGATGTATCAGTCACCCTATGTTATAGGTATTACATGATGAATCACATCCGACATAATTATCCATCACTGATCCAATGCCTACGAGCTTTTCATATATTGTGCTTTGCTTATTTACTTTTTCGTTGCTACTATTACAATTACTACAAAACTGCTATCATTACTTTTGCCACTGTTACCATTACTATCATACTACTTTGCTACTAAATACTTTGCTGCAGATACTAAGTTATCCAGGTGTGGTTGAATTGACAACTCAACTGCTAATACTTGAGAATATTCTTTGGCTCCCCTTGTGTCGAATCAATAAATTTGGGTTGAATACTCTACCCTCGAAAACTATTGCGATCCCTTATACTTGTGGGTTATCACATATCACTATAGGTGGAATAGAGTATGATGATGAAGGTTGTAAGGAGAAGACAAAAAAGGGAGAAAGTCTCGCATCAACGCAGCTAATCAACGGGCTATGGAGATGCCCATCAATTGATGTCAATGCAAGGAGTAGGGATTGCCATGCAACGGACGCACTAGAGCTATAAATGTATGAAAGCTCAACAAAAGAAACTAAGTGGGTGTGCATCCAACTTGCTCTCACGAATATCTAGGGCATTTTGAGGAAGCCCATCATTGGAATATACAAGCCAAGTTCTATAATGAAAATTCCCACTAGTATATGAAAGTGACAAAATAAGAGACTCTCTATAATGAAGATCATGGTGCTACTTTGAAGCACAAGTGTGGAAAAAGGATAGTAACATTTCCCCTTCTCTCCTTTTTCTCTCATTTTTTTATATTTTTTTGTTTGGGCCTTCTCTCTCTTTTTTTATGGCCTCCTCTTTTTTTTCATCCGGAGTCTCATCCCGACTTGTGGGGGAATCATAGTCTCCATCATCCTTTCCTCACTGGGATAATTCTGTAATAATGATGATCATCACATTTTTATTTACTTACAACTCGATACTTCGAACAAAAATATGACTCTATGTGAATGCCTCCGGCGGTGTACCGGGATGTGCAATGAATCAAGAGTGACATGTATGAAAAATTATGAACGGTGGCTTTGCCAAAAATGCGATTCCAACTACATGATCATGCAAGGCAATATAACAATGAAGAAGCGTGTCATAATAAACAAAACTGTGGAAAGTTGCATGGAAATATATCTCGGAATGGCTATGGAAATGCCATAATAGGTAGGTATGGTGGCTGTTTTGAGGAAGATATAAGGAGGCTTATGTGTGATAGAGCGTATCATATCACGGGGTTTAGATGCATCGGCGAAGTTTGCACTAACTCTCGAGGTGAGAAAGGGCAATGCACAGTACCGAAGAGGCTGGCAATGATGGAAGGGTGAGAGTGCGTATAATCCATGGACTCAATATTAGTCATAAAGAACTCACATACTTATTGCAAAAATCGATAAGTCATCAAAACCAAGCACTACTTGCATGCTCCTATGGGGATAGATTGCTAGGAAAAGACCATCCCTCGTCCCCGACCGCCACTCATAAGGAAGGCAATCAAAGAACACCTCATTCTTCAAATTTGTCAGACAACAGTTACCATACGTGCATGCTACGGGACTTGCAAACCTCAACACAAGTATTTCTCAATTTCACAATTACTCAACTAGCACGACTCTAATATCACTATCTTTATTTCTCAAAACAATTATCTAGTATCAAACTTCTCATAGTTTTTAATGCACTCTATATGAAAGTTTTTATTATACCCATCTTGGATGCCCATCATATTAGGACTAAATTCATAACCAAAGAAAATTACCATGCTATTATAAAGACTCTCAAAATAATATAAGTGAAGCATGAGAGTTCATCAATTTCTTCAAAATAAAACCACCGTCGTGCTCTAAAAAGATATAAATGAAGCACTAGAGCAAACGACAAACTACTCCGAAAGATATAAGTGAAGATCAACGAGTAGTCAAATAATTGTGCAACTATGTGAAGACTCTCTAACATTTAAGAATTTCAGATCTTGGGATATTATTCAAATAGCAAGCAAAACAAAATAAAATAAAATGACGCTACTAGCAAAACACTATCATGTGGTGAATAAAAATATAGCTCCAAGTAACGTTACCAATGAACAAAGACGAAAGAGGGGATGCCTTCCGGGGCATCCCCAAGCTTAGGCTCTTGGTTGTCCTTGAATATTCGCGTGGGGTGCCTTGGGCATCCTCAAGCTTAGGCTCTTGCCACTCCTTATTCCATAGTCCAGCGAATCTTTACCCAAAACTTGAAAACTTCACAACACAAAACTCAATAGAAAACTCATAAGCTCCGTTAGTATAAGAAAATAAATCACCAATTAGGTACTATTGTGAACTCATTCTAAATTCGTATTGGTGTAATATCTATTGTATTCCAACTTCCCTATGGTTCATACCCTCTGATACTACTGCTACCTCTTGAGCACTGCGTTGGATTTCCCCGAAGAGGAGAGGATGATGCAGCAAAGTAGCATAAGTATTTCCCTCAGTGTTTGAGAACCAAGCACTGCAAAAAAAAATACACTTCCGTGATGATACATGTTTGTCACAGTAGCTCGCGTTTTTTGTCATGCATGTACATCCATGACAAATTTATGACAGAATCAAGATAGTCATACCTGTGCTGTCGTAGAACTGTTCCATGGCATTACCAAAATTATCATCACGAAAGTGTCCACTTCCATGACGATAAATCGCGCGTCACAGAAGTGCTTTCGTCAAGGGTGACCGACACATGGCATCCACCGTAACGGAACGCCGTTAAGCTATCGGGTCGGGTTTTGGATCCAATAACCCGTTAACAACCCCGACCAATGGGGATTTTCCACGTGTAAAATCATCATTGGCTGGAGGAAACACGTGTCGGCTCACCGTTGGGACAGATGTCATCCACTTATTGGACAGAAGGCGCCTATGATACGTCGACACGTGGCACGGTCCAACAGAGGCCCATTCCTGTGAAAAGGCCAGCCCATTTGACTTGGTCAAAATGTGGCAGGCCGGCCCATGTAAAGCCTATTAACGGCCTATTCGCATATAGCCCATTTACAGCCCGCTAACCCAAGGCCCGTTACGCCCTATCCGAATTAGGCCCAGTAGCGTCATCTGGGCCGCCTAATATGATTCCAGCCCATTTTCACTTCTGGCCCATGTATGGCCCATGACGTCTTTCGGCCCATATGAGGCCCTATGTAACTCTTGGCCTATTAACGGCCTGTGGTGAAACTGGCCCGTAATGAATAGTGTATTACTTTACACCCATTAACGACCCGTGGTGAAACTGGCCCGTAATGAACAGTGTATCACTTTGTACCCATTAAGGGCCCGTTATTCCGTTGGGCCGTTTCCAGCCCATGTTATCTTTCGGCCTTCTCAGAGCCCATTTATTCTTGAGCTCATTTCTAGCATTCGTTTACTTACGGCCCGTTACTGTCATTTTCTGCTTATGGGCCAAATTCAGCCCGTGGTTACAGTCGGCCCATTTGTGGTCCATTAACACGTTGGGCCCTTTTCATAGCGTCATGAAATACAGCCTATTAACGATGGCCTGTTATGGTCGGCCCATGAACGGACGATTGCAACTCTAGCCCGTTTACGGCCATAATGCGGCCTGTTATTGGCCCATGTTTGGCCAATCGATCATACTGCCCGTATAAGGCCCATTGATGATACGGCCCGTATAAGGCCCATTGTTTCTGCGGCCCGTAGAAGGCCCATTGTTTCTACGGCCTGTGGAAGGCCCACTATTTATATGGCCCGTAGAAGTCCCACTGTTTCTACAGCCCGTAGGTGCAGTGTCACTACAGTAAATATTAGCCCATGGTTATTGTGGCCTAGTTTTAAAAAATAAGTTATTGCAGCCACTAGCAAACCGTAGAAAAAGAACTGCACTGATTACAAGCAAACAAATAAACAAGACAACAAGGAAATTAATAAGCAAGCAACTTACACTAGGCTATCACGGCTATTACACATATTACATCCACTGGGCATCAAAGTTCACCACCAGTGCAAATATAGGGAACACAACAGCATATAAACGCCGCAGCAAAACAAGTCCAGAACTGAAACCACTTCAGAAGAGCTCAAGAAACAATATCCTGGGTACCCATAATGCTGGCAAGATGCTTAGCAATCTTATTAACTTTCTCTTGTTTGGCGCTTAAGTCCTCCAGCTCGCCTGCTATTGCACCAGAAAGTATGCATCTGAATTCTGCAGGGACTTCCTCGGTCCTCCGGCTTCCTGTCGCATAAAATCTGATCGATGTCTTTCAACTTGAAGTTGAGACTCAAGAAGCCGAACTGATTCAGGCAATGAGTTCGAAGAGCTGGTGCCAGCAGTGGTAGCCAGTAACTCGAACACTACATCAAGACAGGACTTTGGGGTTGTCTTAGTGTCCTCAATATAGTTTTTATCAGCCTTCTTGGAGACCAACAGGTATGTGTCACTATCTTGAACCTTATCTGCATTACTTCCTTTACCATTGCATAACAGGGTACTCTTCTCCAATATTTTATCCGCGTTCTAAAAGGGAAACAAACCAACACATCTCAGGTTTACAATGTAGTATATGAAACTCATTTTGGTAAACCAGTTCAGTAGTAAGATGGACAGGATAACAACATGAAACAAACATATATCTTGTCGTATGATCACTGTATGGTCTATATCATTCTAGTTTTTGTTGCCAAATCAAGATAGATATAGTTCGAATCATATCTATTTAAGACAAAGCAGCATAGAAAGAATATGTGTGGGAAACTACACAGCAATAACAACACTTGTAATGTGCATGGCATGAGAACATAACTGTTTATTCAATTGAAACTGAAATCAACATGGAGCAAGTTACAAAAGCAAACAGCCAAACACGTTGAAGAAACAGGTTTAAAACATACCTGTTTGGAGTTTCAATTGCATCCTTCAAATTTGAAATTGGTTGGTATCAGTAAATACAGTGATGCAAGAGCAAAGTAGTATGAACCATAGCTACGGAACCTGACCTGAGAACAATTCTTCTTCTGCTTTAAGTGTTGATTTCGGGTTCGGAGTGGTGGTCCTCGTGATTTGGGCACTGCAGTTGCCTTACTAACTGCTCGTGTTTGGGTGCTCTGTGGTGGAGACGGTGTTGTGTCAACGGGAACTGGGTGTCTATCTGCTGGGGTTGGGGTTAGAAGGGGTGTAGCTGGTTCTCTGTCCAACTGGGTAGGGGTACAATCTGCATGAGTGTGGGTTATGTGTGGTGGGGCTGATTCTTGGGCAAGTACAACCGTGGTTCTATCTGCATCGACAGGTAGCACGATCTTTTCTGAAGACCGTGTTTTTACTCCCACAGATACTGCCATCACTCCCTCCAATTGAAATGGCTGATAAACAAGAAAAGTAATTGAATGTACAGACATTGTAAGATAGACAGGTGCAATGGATAGTAGGGAAGAAAACAGGGCATGAAATAATTCACATTTATGTTGTCTAAGCAAACAGAATAGCAGGACATAATTTCACATATATGATGGCTAATTAAACAGGATAGCATGACACAATTTCACATGTATGATGGCTAACTAAACAGGATAGAATGACATACTTCAAAATATGATGACTATGTAAACAGGATGACATGATATAACTATACGATGTGTCTATTAAAGTGGTTGGCATGCCATAAATCACAAACATGCCGTCGATGGAAACATGATGGCATGATATAATTCACGGATAGAATGACATAATTTAAAATATGATGACTATGTAAACAGGATGAGATGATATAACTATATTATGTCTTTAGAAAATGGGTTGGCATGCCATAATTCAGATACATGCTGTCTATGTAAACATCATGGCATGACATAATTCAAATATATGATTTATATACTAAGGAAGTGAGCAGAGGGCAATTGCATATATGATGTGTCAACTAAGGAGATGGCATTCAATATTGTGTATATGATGTAAAAAATAAGCATTGCAATACAACATATGCATTATATGAGTAATATAACCCTGCCAAGTTTGAGCATACACCTCAGGGGGATAATAGGACTGGTCATCTGCCTCTGAATCCTCCTCTGAAGAGCTATCTGTAACCAGCAAGATATCTGCTTCAGCAGGTAGCATTGTCTGCTCTGAAGACCTTGTTTTCACTCCAGATTTCTCCATCACCAATTCAAATGGCTGATGCACAGGAAGAGCAGTTGAATATACAAACATTGTCGACAAAAGCAATGAGAAATACAAAAAAGGACGGCATGATATAATTCACATATATGACGCTTGCCTAAACAGCATGGCATTGCATAATTCACATACATAATGCCTTGCAACAAGATAACATTGCATAATTCACATATATAATGTCTTGCAACAAGATGGCATTGCATAATTCACATATATGGTAATTAGACACTAAACAGGTGGCATTCACACAAAGCATGTCTAAACTAAGCAAATGACATAGCAATGCAAGATACCATACGCACGATATGAGTAACATAACCCTGCCAAGTTAGGGCATGCACCTCAGGGGGGAAATATGACTGGTCATCTGTCTCTGAATCCTCCTCTGAGGAGCTATCGGTAACCAGCAAGACATGCGCTTCGTCAGATAGCATTGTCTGCTCTGAAGACCTTGTTTCCACTCCAGATTTTTCCATGACCGTGCCGAATGGCTGATGCACAGGAAGAGTAATTGAATGTACTAAAATTGTTGACAAATTTAACACATAATAAAAAATGATGGCATGATATAATTCACATATAAGATGACTGGCTAACCAGGGTGGCATTGCAAAATTCACATATATGATGCCTGGCTAGACAAGATGGCATTGCATGATTCACATATACGATAAAGAAACAAAACAGATGGCATTGACACAAAGCATGTCTAAACTAAGCAGATGACATCTTTAATGTATACAGTAAGCAATGCAAGGCACCATATGCATGATATTACCAACATCAGCATGCCAAGTTAGAGCGAAGACCTCATGGGGTAAATAGGAGTGGTCTTCTCCTTCTGAATCCCCCTCAGAACAGTTATCTTCCTCTTGATTACGATCCGAAATGGGTGGAGGGGGGCTGCCTTTGCGCCCACCATGGAACGACGTCTGCATGAAATTTTATTGCCATGCAAGGCTCGTCTCTTTTGCTCTACATGATCAGTTCCATTGTGTACAATAACTGGCATGCATAGGAATAAAACATAGTGAGATTATGTAAGGAGTGCATGCACAAATCCAGAGTGATGGTAGCAAACTGTGGATAGACCCAAAACCAATGATAGCAGGCAGATAATAGCTTTAGTTAAAAAATACAGATAATGGCTCCTTTAATGTTTGTTTGCACCCAACATGAAACTCATAGTAGACACCGGAGATTAACCAGATAGTAGACAGATAGTACTGATTGCTGCCCCAATATGTACCCCACAACCATTTAAAAACTCAAGTTTCAGCATTAGTTTGGACCTGACTCGGAGTCTAATAGGTGAACACGACGATAATGTAGCATGTCATCATATTAAGCGACGCATAACGTAAGCAGACACGGAAGAGTGCGACCTCTCTTGCGGACCCGTGTAGTCCTCAAGGTCATCTGCTCAGTTGATGATGGTAATGCAGTTGTCGTGGCTGCCGGCGGCGGGGAAGAAGATCTGAGGCGGCGAAAGACAGTCTGGAGAGCGGATCCCTGCTGTGGTGAACCCTTCCGTCGTTGGAGCAGCTGAGCTGGGGTGGAACACAGCGCCGCAGGAGCAGGACAAACCACACAAGGTTTTCTTTGACACATATCTGTAACAGAAGTAATTGAGTAAGGGCTTGTTTGAATTTGAGGATTCTAACAATGCAGGGATAGGAAATAGACAGGAATAGGATAGGAATGCACGTGCAAAACAGAGAATTTAAAAACACAGGATTTCTGCCAATCTGGGTGTTTGATTCACAACAATTGGAAGATCACAGGATGCAAAAAAGCATGGTGAGATTAAGTCAAACCACAAGAAAATGTACGGTTATAATGCTATTATGCTACTATCTCTTAGTCTTGTGCTTGATGAATAGGAATATGAAAAGGAGGAGAAGTGGAAATTAGAATTCCTACGGTTTTTCTTTCAAGGAGACACTAAAGGAACAAATCCTACAGTTTTCCTTTGCTCCATTCCTTTGCACCAAATTCATGAAAAGTAGTACCATAGGAAACTTTCCAATTCCTATGTTTTTCATTCACTTTTCCTTTCAAGCACTGGCGATTCTAGTAGGCAGGCTTGAGCAAGGAAAATCCTACACTAAAAAAATGTTTTTGTGCTACTTCTATTACTTTGGACCCAGGCCACTACCATACTAGCTCAACTCCCAGGCCCATCGACAAATGCACATCTCAAACGCGTAGAGATAAATAATGATGGCGCTCAAGAGAGTCCATCACGGATAGCTAAGTTGCCTGGTACCTCACTGCTTGTCATATAGTAGGATAAAATAATCGTATTTCCCGTTACTATGAGTGCTCAGTGGACAATATATATAACATGTAGAGTAAAAAAGAGATGCAACAAGTGTACAATCTCTTTGGCGAAGCCATGTCGATCTCAACGTGATTGGGTTGGCCAGTGAGGATGCTGCGGCTGACTTTGCTGTCGGAGGAGGGGAAGAAGATCTTAGGCGTCTGGAGATGGAGCTTGAGGTACTGCTCCGCTGTGATGGAGGGTTTCGTCATTGGAGTAGCTACGGTGAGTTGTACGACACCGAGGCTGAAGCAGGACAAGAGAGACAACGAACAACGTTCACCTGAGTGGAATTCTAATAGCATCTCCAATACATGATGTAAAATACATAACCACAAAGTGCTAGATGTAAAATACATCAGCCGCTCATCTCTGAACTTAGCTGTCGAAACTGAATTTAACTATCGAAACTGAACTTAACTGTCGAAACTGAACCTAACTGTCCAAACTGAATTTTGCTGTCGAAACTGAACGCACTAGCAAGGTGAGGCTACACGTCGGTCGACTGACTTTTCCATCTCTGGTCAGTCGATTTTGCAGCCGCTGGATACGAAATCAAGGGCCTGCGGTTCATCTTCAACCTCCACCCCCCTGAGTCGCCAGCCACCACCGGCCAAACAGCAGCCCCCCGCCGCCCGCGGCCGGCGGTGCGCCGCCCCGCCCGCCCCGAAAACACTCCCCACCGCCTGTCCGCCACCGCCCCGGCCATCCCTCTAGGCCCCCCCGTGCCGAGATTTTTCTCCGCCGATCCCCACGCCACTGCCCCGCCAACGCCCCGCCACCGCCGGCGACCACCGCCCCCATCCTGAACCCTAAGATAGATAGTGGGGTACCTCTCCGGCGAGCCCCCCTCCCCGCTGTGGCTGGTTCTTCCTTCACCCCGGTGAGCCCACCCCTTGGAAATAGACTGACCCAAAAGTTAATTCATGGTTAGCCAAATCGGAGCAGCATCGCAAGCAAGAGCAAGAGCGAGAGCAGCAGCGCGAGCAAAAGCAATAGCAAGAGCAGACCAGGCAGGGGATCGAGAGCAAGAGCAGAGCAGCAGCGCAAGCGAGAGCTAAAGCAGCAGCAGCTCCTACTGATGTGGACGTCGCCTCCGAGGGAGCGACGCCGTGGAGGAAGTGGCCCGCGACGCTGCCGTGGATGGAGCCGTGCCGTGTCGGCTCGGGACCGAGCGCCGGTAGCATCGTGAGATCGAATCAAGAAGAAAATGCGGCGATTAGTGTACAACCTCTTTGGTGGCGCCGATTAGACCGCAGCTTCATCCGAGGTAACGGTGATGATGATGCTCTTCGGGTGGTGCAGGTGAAGACGGCGGTGTGGGAATGGACGTGGCGCGAAAGACAAGGGGAACATCGGGGAAACTCCTTGGAGGTGGAGGACGGGGTGGCTGAACCGGCAGGACGACGAGATCGACGACGGATCCTCATCCGGTACGGTGGATGAGGGACGTCGAGGTGTTGCTGTGGACGACATCGTTGGGGAAGAAGCTCCGGCTGGGTGGCGGACGGAGCAGGGTGTGGGGTTTCGTCGCGGGTTTTCGCGGCCTCGGTGTACGAATGGGTGGGCGGATGGGATGGCAGTGGGGAACCATGGCTTAGAGACGCGCTTGTCTGAAATGTGGGGTAAGTTATGAAAGTACCCCCCACCGATTTGAGGTGGTTCTTTCGGTTCAGGGGTACCACGGGCATTTCGCGTGTCGGGATTTCACAGGAGGTGGGAGTTTTCGCGCGCGTTGTAATTTCGGAATAGCAAGGCGCGGGTTGAGATGGAGGGAGTTGTCGGAGCACAACGAGACAAAGATATATCTTAAATATTTCGGGCTAACAAGGCGCGGGTTGAAGAGGCGGGAGTTTCGCAGCACGATAGACAGAGACGCTAGCTTCAATTTTCGGCATAACAAGGTGCGGCTTGAAATTTCGGAAGAACAAGCTTAACGTGTACCCAAAAAAAGACAATTTGCACCTCAACACGCACAACACACACACAAACACCATTTAGACTAGAGTAAGGTACACGTGCATTGCACGCATGAGATTTGGCAACCAAATTATGAATAAATACCACATTATAGCATGCAAGCTTTGAGTCATATATGCATGATGTAGATGTTCGTTTAATTCTTATAGTTCATTTCATTCAAAATCATCTAGTTTTTATAAGAAAGCTAATCTATTTTAAGATTCATGGAATTGTGCGTTGTAAGACATAAAGTAAAAACAAATAATGGCAAATCATGTAGAAAAACATTTGGGCAATTCTGATACGAAAGATTCTAGAACAAATAAGAAGTGCTTGTGTTTTCATGTTTGTGCATTGTGCTTAAGTTCAACCATGGAGTCTTCTAGATTATACATGTGGCGAAATCTGGTGGAATCTAGATGATATCCAACGGCCAATAGTGCTCAAATTTGCCATCTTTGGACCTTCGGATTCGCCTCATCCAACGACCATCTTTCAAAGTTAAAGTTACCCGCACACAATATAAAAATATATATATATATATTTATATATAGGGGTATAGATATAGATATGTGATGCGAAAGCCGCCCATCATCTCCAATTACATGCACGGATGCAACATGGGCAAATGATGTCTGCCATCGGTATCTCAAATTCAAATCAGTGTGACCTTGTTCAATGTGTATACATTACAACATGCTCGTTTCCAAAGCACACCGCGCAGATCTCCGTTATATTCATGCATGCATGGGTTTCAAACATCAGGATCTCTTATTCAAATATTTGAATTCAACTTTACATTGATTATGACCTCACCTATTCTTTTACACCCACACAGTAGTCTTCTCTTTATAATTGTACCACTAACTTTCTCTCGTGCATGCATGCACACACACTACCAGTCGGCATTATCTATCGCACGCATGCAATCTTTTTCTTCAGGTCGGTCTCCCATGAAGGCACACACCCACACACATCCCCCTCTCCCTCATACCGGGCATTCTTTATCTCTCACGCGTGCATGCGCAACGATCGATGTTCCTCTATGTATGTGTGTATATAGCTAGGTCTTTCATAGTTTTCCACACAAACCGATCAATCGATATATCCAGTGAGGTCTCACCCTCTTTCCCACGTCCACATCGATCAATCTATACCTCTCCCACGTCCACATCGATCAATCTATACCTCTCTATATAGGATTAACATAAATAGCTAATACACCCACATTAATTATATATCCAACGTCCCCCTCTCATCATCCATGCCTTCCGCTTCATCTCTCAGATGCGTGCACAATGGCGAAGACAGGGGGCAGTAAGGGCCCTGCCCCCCCTAACATCACTATATATCGAGGCTAATATGAATGTGATCATTAGACAATTGCTGCTAAAAAAGGTTTAATTTCATGAATTGACCCTCCTCGTAAAGGATTAGCAATGCTTGGCCCCCTAGCTCATTTATTTTTCATGGCTCCGCCACTGCGTGCAACAGCGCACGTGTTCGCCCCCTCTCTCTAAATATCGATCTCGCACTTGTGCATTCCTTCATAGTCTCCCTCCACTCGGCCCCTCGCACCATCTTCTAGCCCCCCACCGGATTTTGCCACATGTACAATCTAGCAGACTCCATGGTTGAACTTAAGCATAATGCACAAACCTCAAAACAACAGTGGTTCTCTTTTGTTCTAGAATCTTCCGTATCATAACTGCCCAAACTTTTTTTCTAGTTGAATTGCCATTATTTGTTTTTACTTTATGCTTTACAACGCACAATTCCATGAATCATAAAATAGATTAAGGGCTTCTTTGATTCAAAGGATTCTCAAAGGAATTTTGGAGGATTCTAATCATTAGGAATTTTTCCTATCTTGGTTGTTTGATTCGTAGGATTGTAAACCATAGGAATTTTTCCATATGATTCATTTGCACTAGATTTCATAGGAAACATCCCATCCACTCAAACCTCTTTGAAAGAATTCTGCGTTTTTTCTATGCACAATCAAACACTCGTACAATCCTGTAGGATTCAATACGACATTCCACTATAATCCCATGTTTTTCCTATTCACGCGTTCTTAGCTTTTTTATAAAAACTAATTTGATTTTGAATGAGATGAACTATAAGAATTAAACGAAGGGCTACATCACGCATATATGACTAAGAGCTTACATGCTATAGTGTGGTATTTATTCATAATTTGGTTGCAAAATCTGATGCGTGCAATGCACGTGTAAATTACTAGTACTTCGAGTATGTGCAAAACACGTAAATTAGAATACCAATGGCACGCTACACAGTGTCTCTCTTACAGTTCATGAAGCCACGTGGCACATGTGGAGGCGTTGTCGCGACCTCCTTGCGTGGATTGATCACAGTGACGTGCTGCTGGTTCCAGAAGAATGTACTCGTCCTCCCTGAGCCATACTGGCGGTACATGCACGAAGCGAAGATGTGCACGCACGCCACGCACGCACTCATTCCCTCGCACGCACACGCGGGTACACGGGCGGACGCAATTTTGTACCAAGATCCACCCCATGTGATAATTTGACGCGTGTAAAGTCGTTCACTTCATTGATGGTCAATTAATACAGCGCATGCAAATTGAGTGGACGTGAGGGCGGAAGAAAGACATTATTACTCCACTGCGCGCATGCGAGTAGTTAAATCGTGGGTTGCTAGTAGTACTTCCATTGGTCTCCTTCGTATTTTGTGCCAATTTTTGACAGTAACATAATATTTACGCATTTGAGCAGTGTAGTCTACTTGAAATTTATGTTCCACTAAACTCATCGGGAGCCGTTTCGGGCCTCGAAACCAAAACCATCAATTAATCTTTACCTTGTTCCCATCACATTCGAAAGCCTGCTCACACCTACTAGTACTACGTACCAAACCTGAACGTGTTCCCACTATGCAGGTATTAGTACTACTAGTGCTAGTACTTAGGTTATAAAAAGGGGAACTACCTAACCGAAAATTACTCTACCTTTCCTCCTCATAAGTGCTTCTTCTTCGTCCGTCGTTGCCATGGCCGGTGAGCAGAGCTCTAGGTCGAGAACTACTCGTAACAAGGGAGCGGCAACCAAGGCTGCGGAAAAAAAAGAGGGCTCGCCGCCACGCAGAGACCTCGAAAGATCTCTCACGGGCAGGCGATGGCTCCCAGGAGCGCCCTAGCCGCGGAGGCGAACATGCCGAGCCGGCGGAGCTGGAGTCGTTATCCCTCGACGGCATGCCCGATCAGCTCAATAAGCACCTCAATAAGCAGAAGGAGTTCATCCAAGGCTTGACGGAGTTGCTGAAGGAGAGCCTCGACGACATGCCCGCTGAGCTCAATCAGCAGGGGGAGTTGACCGCCGGCTTGGTGATGCTGCTGAAGAAGAGCATTGCCTCGGAGAAGAAGGCGACCGGCGAAATCCTGCGACTTCAGGAGGACAAGGCGAAGCTCTGCCACGAGATCGACCTGTTGAAGGAGAAGAACGCCGGCTGGAAGAAGCTGCATGAGAATAGTAGTTCCTCGATGAAGATGCTGCAGGCCCTCGTCATGGAACAGAAGGAGGAGTTGGCGAAGCTCCGCATCGAGCACCCGGCTGCTGTCAAGGTACGTAATGCGGCCGTGGAACAGATGATGAAGGCTCGCGTCGAGAAATCCCGCGTCATGGACAGAATGAAGAAGATGGCGGAGGAGACGCGCAAGGAGATGGAGGTCGTGGAGGCGATGAAGAAGCAGTTACGACTCCGCGGCGAATTAGATCATTTGGGGTGATAATCTTCCTTCTTCTTTTGCTGCTGTGTTTCATCTTTTGCTTCGGGTGTTTCGCCGCACGTGTCACGTTCTCTGCGAGGCATGAATAGAACAATGGTTTTTGTTTTTTGAGGGAATGAATAGAACAATGCTAACAATGAGATGACTAGCAAATTAGATCATTTTTATCGCCATATGGCACTGGGCTGCCGTGTTTCGTGCTCCTCCGTCGCAGTACTACTCCAGTGGAAAACTTGAGTATACCGCACGGTTCTTTGCTCCTCCTCGATCAGGTCGTCGGCGCATTTATACGAGCAGTCAAATCACAAGGCCCCGCCTTCCAGCAGTAATGAGCCGTCAAATCACAAAGGCCCTCGCCTCTCGTGAAACCGACCAAGCTAGACTGCCCCGCCCTCTAGCCTTTTAAAAAATGTATACTTTTGTACAGCAGTAGTATCGATGGATTGCGCCATGGAGCAAAACTTGAAATTAAAAAAAAGGTGGTACATATAGAGAGCGCTCGTCGCCAAATTATGCATATAGTACTATTAAAAAGGCTAGTCACAATAATGGTGTCCAGCACAACCCACCCCTCAAATAAAACTAAGCACCCTGGAATTCTTTGACAAAACTAAGCACCCTGAAATTCTTTGACAACTAAACTGCTGGCTATATGATGTTGGCCATATATATTGTACGTATATAATGTGAATAAACGAGTGGTAGTACTATACCAACTAAAAGATGAAATGTAAGAAATACTAGTATGTACTTACTGAAGAGTTAAAGTAACAAGAAGAAACATAACATAGTTCTGCTGGGGGCTCAGCACAACACACCCCTCAAATTAAATTAAGCACACCTGAAATTAAACTTTGCAACTATTCCGGTAGACACTGCATTAGAACCACCATGAGCAACGACACTGCCACCTTACTCGGAGTCCTCGTCCACGTCCTCGACTTCGTCCTTGTCCCTCTTCCTCTTGGCCGATACTTCTTTGCTTGAACCGCCAACTTGGCTGTTGCTCTTCATCCAACCCTTGTAGATATTGAAACAAAGGTAGCCATCCATTGCAGCGTACTGGATGTGGTCTATATCTAGTACATTCCGCTGCCATGCATGACGATGAAACGTGTATGGAGGTTTCTCCAGTTTACCGTACGAAGGATGAACCATGGCTCCTGCCAGGGTCAGCATTGAAGGCTGACGAGAGGACACCAGCCGATTCTTTTGGAGGTCGAAGGTGTTGCCTACAACGAGGCCTATCCGACGCAGGACTTCTTTGTCGTTACCAAAGTCTACAGTAACGAATTTGACTAGGTTGCTCTCGAGGAAGTCCTTAAAATCCTGGCACTCAACGTCGGCATGGCATATGTGGTAGACCAAGCATAAGTCATGCACGCAAACCTGGATCACGGCGGGCTTCTTCCTCTCTTCGTCCTTTAGATCCTTCTCTCGTCCCACGACTGTGGTGTACTCAACATCTAGCCCGGCGACCCACTCATCATGTGAGTCTTCGAACATGCGTCTGAAGCGAGAAAGGCATCCTTTCACCGTCGCGGAAGAACGGGTGTAGATGACGTCGAACTCATCGCCGGTGATGGTTCTAACCTTGTACTCACCGCCGATCGGGGAGATTTGGGACGCCATGGATTTGGGAGGAGGGTTAGGATTAGTGGAACTGCCGTAATGTGAATGGACGGGACGACTAGGAGCGAACCGCCGTAGTATTAAAGGACGTGCGGGGACGAGTAGGAGCGAACTGCCAGCGTGCGAACGGCAGGGTAGTGGCTTTCCATTCTCCCATGATACGGGCTTCCGAGAGCCCTTGGATCGGAGATCGAACGGTTGCATGGCGTGATTCTAGACCAATGGGTGAATATCCTATCCTGGAGGGTTATTCTGCAAATTTTCAGCAACTTAGCATGCGACCGTTTGATCTCAGATCCAAGGGCTGCCAGCAGCCCGTATCATGGTCGCGCCTACCACGACCGTCGCGTCGCTCGCGCGGTCGCGCCCTTGGAGATTTAACACGGTGCGTTAGGCTATCTGATGTTGGCATGTCATACATAGTCATCACTTAGTCACTCATACTACAACAAGGTTGGCTATAAGGTTGGCTATAAGTGTATTTTTTTACTCCTCTCTATCTCTTTCTTCGTACTCCCTCCGTCCCATAATATAAGAACGTTTTTGACACTAGTGTAGTGCCAAAAACGTTCTTATATTATGGGACACAGGGAGTACTAGTATTTATTGCATTTGCCAAGGAGTGACCTCTTCCAATGAAATGGTGTTGCTAAGTTTGCTTCATTTAATTAGCTATAGACTCAAAATTGTCTTTTCACCTAGGTACACGCGCTTAGCACCGTTTCTTCCTTGGGTCACCAAACTAGTCTCTCTCTTCTTGATTAACTTGCCACATCAGACTTTATGCCTATGTGGCAAGCTTAAGCACCTGTAGGAGCAAGTAAGGTGCCCGTCCGTTGCACGGAAGAGTGAAATGCATTGATCGGGGTGTTGTTTATTTTGACAAAGGATGTGGGGGTCATCTCATGTGCAACCGGGTCGACGTGTCAAGCACCAAATAACAGTGCAGAACAGCAGGGGGGACGCACCCCACTCGTACCGGCCCAGTGTTAGTAATGAGCAATGAGACGTCAAATCACAATGCCGCACCTTCCCAGACGGACGAAGCAACCATTATTTCACACTTCGGTTCGACATCATCTCAAACCACGTACTAGTATTGCTTCTGCCTCAAGAGGGACACGCGCATCGCCTTGGTACATCATGACACGTGGGACCGCATGACAGGCCATGCTCCCCCGCCGATCGCTGGGTAAAATCACCTCATTTTTACTATACTTCCTCCGGATCGGTTTACTACATGGCATGCACGTCGTTCTAGGTTGAGAATTTAACTGGCTATATATATATGTGATGAACAGTACGCTAGCCTTTTAAAAATGTATACTTTTGTACAGTAGTACTCCACTATCGATGGATTGCGCCATGGAGCAAAAATTGAAATTTTAAAAAAGGTGGTACATATAGAGAGCGCTCGTCGCCAAATTATGCATATAGTACTATTAAAAAAGCTAGTACGTGCTTAATTGGGGTGCTAAATTCTATTAAAGAAATACTAGTACTAGTATGTACATACTGAAGAGTTAAAGTAACGAGAAGAAACATAACATAGTTCTGCTGGGGGCTCAGCACAACACACCCCTCAAATTAAACTAAGCACACCTGAAATTAAACTATGCATCTAATCCGGTAGACACTGCATTAGAAGTTTAGAACCGCCATGAGCAACGACACTGCCACCTTACTCGGAGTCCTCGTCCACGTCCTCGACTTCGTCCTTGTCCCTCTTCCTCTTGGCCGATACTTCTTTGCTTGAACCGCCAACTTGGCTGTTGCTCTTCATCCAACCCTTGTAGATATTGAAACAAAGGTAGCCATCCATTGCAGCGTAGTGGATGTGGTCTATATCTAGTACATTCCGCTGCCATGCATGACGATGAAACGTGTAATGAGGTTTCTCCAGTTTGCGGTACGAAGGATGAACCATGGCTCCTGCCAGGGTCAGCATTGAGGGCTGACGAGAGGGCACCAGCCGATTCTTCTGGAGGTCGAAGGGGTTGCCTACAACGAGGCCTATCCGACGCAGGACTTCTTTGTCGTTCTTAAAGTCTACAGTAACGAATTTGACTGTTTTGTCCTCGAGGAAGTTCTTAAAATCCTGGCACTCAACGTCGGCATGGCATATGTGGTAGACCAAGCAAACGTTATGTACGCAAACCTGGATCACGGCGGGCTTCTTCCTCTCTTCGTCCTTTAGATCCTTCTCTCGTCCCACGACTGTGGTGTACTCAACATCTAGCCCAGCGACCCACTCATCATGTGAGTTTTCGAACATGCGTCTGAAGCGAGAAAGGCATCCTTTCACCGTCGCGGAAGTACGGGTGTAGATGACGTCGAACTCATCGCCGGTGATGGTTCTAACCTTGTACTCACCGCCGATCGGGGAGATTTGGGACGCCATGGATTTGGGAGGAGGGTTAGGATTAGTGGAACTGCCGTAATGTGAATGGACGGGACGACTAGGAGCGAACCGCCGTAGTATTAAAGGACGTGCGGGAAAGAGTAGGAGCGAACTGCCAGCGTGCGAACGGCAGGGTAGTGGCTTTCCATTCTCCCATGATACGGGCTTCCGAGAGCCCTTGGATCTGAGATCGAACGGTTGCATGGCGTGATTCTAGACCTATGGGTGAATATCCTATCCTGGAGGGTTATTCTTAAAATTTTCAGCAACTTAGCATGCGACCGTTTGATCTCAGATCCAAGGGCTGCCAGCAGCCCGTATCATGGTCGCGCCTACCACGACCGTCGCGTCGCTCGCGTGGTCGCGCCCTTGGAGATTTAACACGGTGCGTTAGGCTATCTGATGTTGGCATGTCATACATAGTCATCACTTAGTCACTCATACTACAACAAGGTTGGCTATAAGGTTGGCTATAAGTGTATTTTTTTACTCCTCTCTATCTCTTTCTTCGTACTCCCTCCGTCCCATAATATAAGAACGTTTTTGACACTAGCTAGTGTAGTGTCAAAAACGTTCTTATATAATGGGACACAGGGAGTACTAGTATTTATTGCATTTGCCAAGGAGTGACCTCTTCCAATGAAATGGTGTTGCTAAGTTTGCTTCATTTAATTAGCTATAGACTCAAAATTGTCTTTTCACCTAGGTACACGCGCTTAGCACCGTTTCTTCCTTGGGTCACCAAACTAGTCTCTGTCTTCTTGATTGCCTTGCCACATCAGACTTTATGCCTATGTGGCAAGCTTAAGCACCTGTAGGAGCAAGTAAGTACAATAGTGCGCTTTACAAGGCATTTTTGCATATGTGGAGGAAAGAGAGGCAAGGAAAAAGTGGAGAAGTGGGCTCTCATGCAAGAGCCAGCCTCTACTACTACATGGTGGAGCATTGGGAGAGGCACCTGTATGGAGGTGGTCAGGAATCGGGAGACTCACGCGGTCGTAGCGCCGCAGTTAAAATGATAATGGCAAGTCAAATCACGGGGCCCCACCTGTCCAGCAGTAACTCGCTGTCAAATCACACAGCCCTACGTTTGCAGCAGCCTAATTTTGTATCCATGGATTGCACCCGCGCCATGGAGCAAAGCGTCTAGAAAATGGCGGTACACATGTACGGAGTATACAGCACGCCCGTCGCGTTCGCGTCGCACCCCAGACGGTCGGTCGGTCTGGCACGCTGCTCTCCGAATGGAACGCGCATCATATTGTGTTCGCACACACATGTGGGACGACAATTGATAACCGACCATAGGCACACTCCCCGGCCCCGCAAATCGGGTGACTTAATAGAAGAGTGAGACGAGCGATAGTACTAGAGAAGTGTTGTAGTACGTTGGTGCCTGGACGATCCCTGCAAGACATGGAAGATCAGTTCGTCCATGCATGTGACCAGACTCTAGCAGACACGCCTAGATTGGCTATCGTCTACATATAGTGCAGGCTGGGTTGTACATGGCTGTAGTTGTGGTGAGAAATCTAAAAAAAGGTTTCTTGTCATCTCACAAAATTATGTGTCATGTGCTTCGGATCACTGCGAGGGTTAAACAGCGTCAACTGAGTTGGGCTAGTCATTGGGGGAACATGCACGAACAGTGACTACTGGGCTGCCATCTAGGTCAAGTCGGCTATGTTAATTAGGACATCTATCGACGGACCCCTTTTCTACGAGTTTATCTTTAATTTGAGCTTAGTTCCTCGTCTAGTTTGTCCGTCGGGATTCATGTTGTCTCCTTTGGGCAGTGAGGTTATGATTTCTTGTCGTGTGGCATTTTTTCGTGTTATATGTTATAATCCGTCGCTTCAGATCAAAATGACGACAACTGCGCCTCCAGGCCACGTGCATGAAGACTTCTCGACAGTCATTGACGAGGTCAAGCCGGCTCCGGTAGACAAAAGAAAACTAAGTACTACTCCACTATATAGGCAGGAGCCTCCGCGCTTGCTTGCTAGTGTTGCTCTCTTCACACTGTCTCGGCCTCTCCAGATCTAAACACGACAGCGGTGGCCACACACTCTCTCTCTCTCTCTGCTCACCGCTGGTCACAGATCCAGCCGGATCCTCTCTGCCGGGGAAGGTGAGAAGGTGCAACGTCCACGCGGTCGTCCTCGATGACGGCTCTTACCCACTGCTGGGCGCGTCCCAATCATCCTGCCTTGCCATTCTCTCCCAAGCACCGCTGGCGAGGGAGGGCCTCCGACCCCTTCTTCCTCGCTGCCGTAGTGTGGGCAGATCCGGCCTCCCGCTGCCCACCTAGCGACATCCCGGCGACCATCAGGTATAACTTCCTTCGAAACCGGCCTTGCTCTACTTCCCGAGCTCCTGACGTCGCTGCATTTGTAACTTTTACTATTTTTCAGGCCCCCTCATAGATAGGATCGATCGGCTGTTCGAAAACCACCTAATTTTTTTACGTTTAAGAGGTAAAACTAGTTCATCCACTCGAATCTAGTACTACTTGGTTCAAACAAGGAAGAAAGGGGGTGGGGGTGGGGGAGGATTTGTTACCTGAATCTAGGACTTGGTCGAAAGAGGAAATAATGGGGGCGAAAAGTAGAAGAGACTGGCTATCCAACTGGTCTCTAGGTCTAATAGGGAAATAAAGGGAAACACGGTACAAACTCAATATAAACCCGACCTATTGGTTGAAAAAGGAAAGAAAGTGGGGACTAGGGGACAAGTCAACAGAGTAAGTCCAGCACTAGATTTGCTAGTCTCACATAGTATAAGGTGGCTATACCGAACAAAAATGGGACCAACCCAGATATCCTGTTCTGATGTTTGTTGCCCCGAGCCACTCTTATGTAATGCCACTGGTAAAATCTAGCAGTCGCACTGTTAAAAGTAAGGACACGTTAAACCAATGTTGTTTTCAATGTAATGCCTCCAGTAATATGAATCAATGGCACTTCTTTACATGTCCTTCTAAAATTTCCCATTAAGATAAGTTGGTTCTTTTTGTTAGAAATGCAACTGTCCTGGTCCGCCTACTCTCCCGTGGCCAAAGTAATGTCGTATTTAATGGTTGGCATAGTTAATCCTAATGCCCACACTAATATCTAGCAATGCCACTGCTTTAGAAATTGCTATTGTCCTTGTAGGATTGCCATTCAGATAAGGAACATGCTTCTTTTCATCTGATGCATGTTTCATCACTTGTTAGTCACCCTCCTTTCCACCTTTTTTGTGCAATCAGAGATGTACATTTCACGCTCGATCTTAGTTGAACTGCACAAATGATATCCAAATTATAGTTGAGCATTCCAGGAGCTTCACAACCAACCTTGATGTTGCTCAATTTTATTGCAACTAATGAAGAAGAAGCTCTGTGGGTTTCATTTTGTGATGGAAATGGAACCAAGGCTGGAGCCCTTTTCTTAAAAAAAATTTGAAGAAGAAGCTGCTAGCTCACGGGACATTGCTTCATTTTAGGTGATCTGTACCAAAAGGTCCCATGAATTGAATCATCCATGTTGGTGACTGAAAGAGCCAGCTTCAGCATCCCAGTCTAAGCACCCCCGGCCTCCAACCTTGCGACGCACGGTACACCTCATTTGCCACCTGCTCGACCCTAGTGTCACTGATAAAATGAAGTAATAATACAGTTAAAATAGAGCGAGTGTCATCTCTATCATTTCATTTCCAATGTAGATAAAGAAAGTTCTTCTCTTTGTTAAAGTATGTTTCATCAACTAGTCCCATTGTTAATGTTTAAGCGTTTCTGCAAACTGGGGTGCTTAATTTGAGGTCATATGTACAAAAATAGAGATATGAATGTCTCAAGGCGCCTCCTTATACTACTGCTGTACACTGATGTTCATCACTGACAGAAGGTGTATCTGGGAGACTTGGGACGATATCCAGTATGAGGCGTACCGTATGAGGCATCGCAGGGCCCATCTCGCCCTCGCAGCATGGCATACTATGATACTATCACAATATTTTCTTCTATTTATTTTGTGTGTTTCATCAACTAGTGCCACTATAATGTAATCACGCTTTTTCATTATCTGTGCAAACAGGGTTATTCAGCTGCATTTTGGTGGAACTGCACAAATGTACGTATGGAACCGGCATATATGCAGAGTGCGAGGTGTGCCAAGTAAAAATTACCGACACCAACCATGCTGCATGCACGCATTGGCATCCACCACAACCAGTGGGATGTGTGGGCTCTCTATGGACGGATCTTTCTCGGCAGCAAATCCTCTAACCAAATACTAGTAGCTTATATTGGCAGTTTTCTAGGGAGTACTCTTTTCTGAAAGAAGCACCAATCTATTTTTCTTTATTTGTACACTCTGTCACAACTTTGACCCAAAGGTCCAGAGCTATTTTAGGGTGATTGGCGTAGTACTCGGAGACTGATTGTAAGCATGATTTTCATTAGCTGTCACATTGATTGTAAGCATGAGCAGGTGGAAGATTAGGTTAGTGCGAAGCTTACCTTAAACCCTACCACTGCCGTTCAAACGAGGTGAGCGTTGAGGGAACCATGGAGAACATCGGGGAAGCGACATCGCGCCATCCGGCCTCCTCTTGAGGTGGGAGAACGAATACTCCTGTGGCTCCGGCTGGCTCTGCACCCTCACGAATGGCACACCATACTCGATCGAATCGTTATCCTCTGGGTGCTCGACCTTCGACCTGTACGCCCACCACCTCCGCCTAACTGTCGCCTCGGGAGAATCTGTCTGCTCCATCGCCCATAGGAGATAATCGATGAACTCGGAGGACTGCGGCGTGACTGCCGCCGAGGAGTACATGTACATCGTCGCCCTCATCGCCGCCGTCTCGCTCTTTCGCATACATTGCCACATGGCCCGCACCATCCTCGAAATCTCCCACTCATTGTCAAACCAACTAAGGATTTCCTTCAACCTGGCTAACTTTGCCTGGTCGCCGCCGGCGATCTGCCTGATTCGCTGCTGCATCCTCTCCATAGATGTCGTTCTGAGTGGTCCGGTGCTAGCTTTGGAAGATGGGAGGAGAGACGGTAGTCTTGCAATAGAGAAGAGGGAGAGGAGAGGAGGTGGTTTAGGAATGGAGATGATGGAGAGGAGAGGAGGTGGTTTTGCAATGGAGAGAAGATCAGAAGAGGGAGAGGCGAGACAGTGGTTTTGGAATGGAGATGACGGAGAGGAGAGGAGGTGGTTTTGGAATGGAGATGATGGAGAGGAGAGGAGGTCGTTTTGCAATGGAGAAGATCCGAAGAGGGAGAGGCGAGACGCTGGTTTTGGAATGGAGATGATGGAGAAGAGAGGAGGTGGTTTTGCAATGGAGAAGAGGGAGAGGAGCGTGCGGCAACGATTTAGGATTGGGCGAGAGGGCCGGCGCGCTGTGACTGGATCAAAATCAAAATCAATTTAACCTTCAATTAAGAAAGCGGCCCCACATTAACTAGTCTCCCTTTTATTCTGGGTCATAATTGACCATGATTTTCGCACATAAAATATATGTTATACGTTGCAAAAATAATATAATTTGAAAGTACATTCAGATACGAACCAAACGATACAATTTTTGGTGAGATGCATTCACATTTTGCTTGTCACATACAGTACGTGGTCAAACTTTGACCCAAAATACGCAAAACAACAAAAAAATACTTCCAAGACTAGCGCCGCTCTTCCGCTCTTCTCCTCTTAAACCACCGCCGCTCCTCTCCTGTTCCAATCTAAATCCAGCGCCGCTCCTCTCCTCTTCCATTTCAAAACCACCGCCCCTCCTCTCCTGTTCCAGTCCAAAACCAGCATCACTCCTCTCCCGTTCTAATCCAAAACCAGCGCCGCTCCTCTCCTCTTCCATTCAAAAACCACCGCCAGCGAGTGAAGGTGCTATG
The DNA here is from genome assembly GCF_018294505.1 of Triticum aestivum. Classification (NCBI taxonomy): domain Eukaryota; kingdom Viridiplantae; phylum Streptophyta; class Magnoliopsida; order Poales; family Poaceae; genus Triticum; species Triticum aestivum. The sequence continues at coordinate 187,033,078 of NC_057798.1, read as the reverse complement.
GAGAAGTAGATCGATGGAGGAGTACAACCGATACGTGAGGATCGCAGACGGCGACCCTGTGAAGCTAGCTAGGATGTTGGAGATACAGTCTTGGTTTGACAATAAGGACCAACTAGCGGTGACGGCGACATCCATGGCCAAATATCTGCAATAGAGCGAAAAGGCGGCGATACTCCCGGAGGGAGTCGCGCCGGAGTACATAGAGCTGCTCCTCTGGGCCATGGAGCAAACAGATTCACCGAACCCAATCTTGAGGGAGCGGTGGTGGGAGTATCGATCCCAGATGGAGCATCCACCAGAGATTGAAGGATCAAGCATCTACAGGGTGCCGTTTGTGAGGGTGTCCTGCCAGAGCGAGCCGGTGGAGTCTTCGCCGACCGAACCCAACTGCAAGAGGAGAAAAGCAGTTGGCCCGACGACGCTTCTTAGCCATCGTCTCCCTCGTCGTTCACATTGTCTCACGGGGCGGCTGTCTGCCGCCGAGGAATAGGAGGGGACTGCCCCCAGCCCAATAGTCGGGCAGGTTGTGAATTGTCAAGAGGAGCTTAGGGTTGTCAGTATTTGCAGGTTGTGAATTGTGTTTTGTGTTGTGTATTTTGAGAGTACTTTCAGATATGAATGTCTTTTGAATTTCAGATTTGCAGTATTGAGCATATGAAGAATTTTATGAATTCTAGAGATCTATTTTTAGCACTTAAAAATGTAGTTTCATAGGAGTATAAAAGTGCAGACGAGAAGAAACTGTAAGTTTCAGTTTCAGATAAGAAACAACAAGTTCAGTTTCAGATAAGAAAGTGCAACTTTTAGAGGTAGAGCATTTATATTAACATGGCCTTTTCAAACAGGGTTAACATCATGTTGGAAGTTTTATTCGTGGTCGAAAATGGAACTACCAGCTAGTTAACATCATGCTGATCAACATTCATGCATAGCACAGCTTCATATGATGCACAGTCAAAATGCCCACACAATGTTGAGTGTGCGAAACACAGAGATAACGAGGGACGGAGTTTTGGCAAGTATTGGACGTGGTTTTGGGCTGCCCCGTCTAGGCTTTCATTTTTAACATGCGCAGCCCACGGCCTCGGATGGCAGGGCCGGTTTGTATTTTCTTAGGGCCGTCATGTATCAACCGGCCTATGGACCTCCCATCCGAGGTTTTATTTTTGGCAGCCCAATTTATGTATTTTTTTGAAGAAAACGCAGAGGTCTGTTCTATTTTTCTGTATAAGAATAGGAACGCCAAGTACAACTTATGTTTCCCTTTTAACTATATTATATATATTTAAATTATTTTATATGTTATTATATATTATTTTTATTGTCATCATATATTTAACAGATACTTACATATGTAAGAAAACAATATCCCACATCTTATTAACTTATAAAAATAATTTCTTAACAAATAAAATCCTGGATTGTTTTGGCACAAAAATCCTAGTGATTGTGTACAAAAGCTTGGTAAGATTTAAGGATGAATGTAATAATATCACTTATTATTTAAATATATTTATAACAAAATGCTCAGCCCTTTCTTATTTTTTGATAACATTGTTGGCCCAACCCAACATTATAATTAGAATCAGCCCAGCAAAATCGTGTATCTAGATAAAGTGCAAATGGCCTGTAATTTTTTAGGAAATAAAATAAATGGGCCGCATGAAAGCTACATTAATTGATCACCCAGCCCAGCTAATGGCTGTAATTCAAAAAAAAGATCAAATTGACTGTAAATTCTACCGCGCAAAAAAAGACTGTAAATTCTGAAAAAATGGGTTGAATACGTGCCATATTTTTGGAGGCTGAAATCTGGGCCAATAGGTCGAAGCCAACACAAGTCATTGTAAATTTAGTCAACAAATGATTCTGACATGTTAGCCGTTGGATTTACATCCAACAACCGACATCCATCTTCAATTTCTGGTCTTCTTCCTCCAGCGCCGCCTGGACCACCTCCCGCCTCCTGCTGCTAGCAGCTCTGCTTAGCACGCTTCGCTATGAAGCGCTACTCCACCGTTGGCCAGGCCATCCCTCCAACCCTCCACACCTCCTGTTCTTCTCCACCGACTGCCGAACCACACCGCACTAGAACCAGTTAACCCTCGTACACCTCTCCGTCTGCGACTCTACTCCCGCGTTTTCCCTTCTCCGGCTCGTTGCTGTCCGGGGCCTCGCCGTCGTCCACCACCTTGGATGCGCTCGGCGCGGCGTGGTCAACGTGGTCAACGAACGGCACCATCGGAAGTAGACTGTGCGTGGAGAGGCTGACAGCTGGGTCCACGGCCGCACACAAGGATATGCCTCCTTATTACGCGCAAAATAATGATTCCTCCACCTGACATATGGGACCCACCGGAAAGGCCTCTGTATTTCGCGAAAAAATGTGCCCCCCGCTGACTTGTCGGACCCACCAGCTATCTTCGCACGCAAGGAGGTGCCTCCTTATTACGCACAAAAAAAATGAATACTCCCCTGCCAGCTAGAACCCAGCATACTGGGTGGCTGACTTGTGGGCCTACCAATTTGACGGGGATGGAGGGCTTTGTCAACTTAGTCAATATGAACGATTCTAGCTTCTGTTACCGTACGATGTTCATCCAATGGTTGTAGTGCTTCTTCAACCTCTGGTCTTCTTGCTCCAGCCGCCCAAACTAGCGTCGGTCGTGCCGCGTGCTCCTGCCTCCCGTGGCCGGCTGTGATGCCGCGGAGGCCTCACCGCCCCCTACTACTCCCACCGCTGGCCAGGCCATCCCTCTACTCACCCACACCCCCTGTTAATCTACGGCGACAGCAGCCTCACACCGCAGCCGAACCAGTGAACCCTCGTACTCCTCTTCGCGTGGGCATCCACTGCTGCGTCTTCCCCGGCTCTGAGTCGTCCCCTTCCTAGGCCTCGCCGTCATCCACCGCCGTGGTGCTCTCGGCGCGGCGTGGTCAATGTGGTCAAGGAATGACTTCCATCGGACATGGACTGTACGTGGAGAGGCTGACAGCTGGGTCCACGGCCGCAGCAAGGAAGTGCCTCCTTATTACGCGGAAAATAATGATTCTTCCACCTGACAGCGGGGACCTACCGGACGGGCCACTGTATTTCACGAAAAAAAGTTTCCCCTGATTGCTGGGACCCACCAGCTACATCTTCACACGCAAGGAAGTGCGTCCAAGCAAAAAAAACGATTCGCCCCCCTGACTGCTGGGACCCACCAGCTACATCTTCGCACGCAAGGAAGTGCGTCCGGGCAAAAAAAACGATCCGCCCCCCTAACTGCTGGGACCCACCAGCTACATCTTCACATGCAAAGGAAGTGCGTCCGGGCAAAAAAAATGATTCGCCCCTCTGACTGGTGGGACCTACCAGCTACATTTTCGCACGCAAGGAACTGCCTGACAGTCGGGACCCACCTGGTCGAAGCATACGTAGCGTTGTCATTCTGGTCGCGAACGTGTACGTGCATATATACTGGTTGATGTAGAGGCACGCACGTGTCGTTGTAGAGGCGTGCACGTGTCATAGTAGAGGCGCGCACGTAGCATGTACACGTACGTACAACGGCCAGGGTGCAAGAAAGAAAATACGGCCACGTATGTGTACATACGGGCGGGGTCTCGAACGCCTAGTCGCACATACGTACGGCGAGGGCTCGTGTTCATGGGGAGGCAACGGAATGCGTCATGTTCATGGGGAGGCAACGAAATGCTCGTGTTCATCGGGAGGCAACGGAATGCGTCGTGTTCATCGGGAGGCAACGGAACGCGTGGGAGCCAACCAGCTTGGACGAAACAGGCGATGGAAACGAGGCTTGGCGTACCGCACAACGGCGAAAACGGCCTTGTGTACGAACGGCCACGTTCGAAACGGGGTCCTGTTGATCGGGAGGGGCCTGGCGTACCGCAAAACGGAGGAAACGGACCTCCTACGGTCGAAACGGGGGTCCTGTTGATCAGGAGGGGTGTGGCGTACCGCAAAACGGACGAAACGGACTTGTGTTGGAGTGCTACGGTCGAAACGGGGGTCCTGTTCATCAGGAGGGGTGTGGCGTACCGCAAAACGGGACTCCACGGGATACTGTTCATCTCCACCGTCGACCTCCTCCAGCCTCCACGGGCTACCGTCGACCTCCTCCAGCCTCCACGGGCTCCTGTTCATCCAGCCTCCACCGCGTGCTACTCCACCGGCTACTGTTCAACCACCCCTCCACGGGCACCCCTCCACCGTCTACTGTTCA